>NW_022984807.1:138492-275032 GCF_010094145.1 Didymella exigua CBS 183.55
TTAATAATAAGCAAATAGTAGGTGCTAATAGTACGCTCCTATGCATGCCTGTTAAAGTGGTTTATCTAGTCCACACTAAGCTTGTTAGTAGTCTAGCTATTATTAGAGACTCTAATAACCTAGTCTTAAGGCAGATCCTCTTCTTTATACTAGGCAGAGAGGTAGTGGTAGGCCTTAAAGATAAGGAAGGCAGGAATGGCCTATCCTTTAGCATTAATGCCTACTATAGCTGTAGCCTACTCCTAGTTACCTAGCTGGACTACCTTTAGCTAACCTTGTTATTCTAAAGCTATAACAACTACTCCTTAGGAGATCTAGCCTATTATAAAGCCTGTCTTGTTAAAGTTGTACGTGTCTTTATCCTAGATGCTATACTTGGCTTTAGTGTTAGCTACTAGGCTAAACTAGCCCTGCAGAACCTCAGGATCTTCACAGAGGGCTCTCTTGTAGTTGTACTTGCAATTAAACTTAACTTTAAGCTCTAGGTATTGCTTAACAAACATACTAGGCTAGTTTGCGCTAATAGGGCCTAGGTTGCGCTTAGCGCGCAAAGAATTAGCTATAGTAGCTACATCTAAGAGCTAAGGGGAAAATCCTTGCACGTCTAGCTTAGGAATATGTTTAATAATTACCTTCTCCTTGTTGTTGTCTAGCTTCTGCGAGTTGGCTATAGAATTAGCGCGTGAAGGTTATCCTGCGCGTTGCTTGCTTAGTGTAGCTTAAGGAACTCTGTAGATAGCTGCAGCACGTTGCTGAGAGAGTGTCGCGTCTTGTTTAAGAGCCTGGAGCGCAAGCTGTATCTGAGCTTCTTTTAACGCGTCTAAATAGTGTTGTTGTAAAGACATTAGTGTAGGAAGAGTGGTTTGGTGGCGGCTTGGCAAAGGTGATTCTCTCGCCCGTTGATTCTTTCGCCCGTGGGGTACGTTACTTAGCTTAACACAGACTCTCTAGCTGTTAGACGTAGTCTACTCTGCTCCATCAGCCTATAAATACACTACTGAGCTCACTTAATTTCTTTACCTGGGCCAGTGCTACAAAATGACGTACCCATGGGCTAAGCAACACTAGCGCCGCCCGTGATGTGTCTCAAAATAGGCGTTTGCAACCCCCAACCCAACACAAAAGATGGAAAAATCGGGTTACTTCAAAATAGGTCTTAAAAGTCAGAATAAGGCTTAGTAACGTATTACTTAGTTAAGCTTCTGACCTATGCGCTTCAATCGAATAATACATCACTAAGCCGTAGCTTCGATGTTTTAGCAGCTAGAAGCGTTTAAGTAAATGATGTGACCCAACCCCATTTGCCAGCCTACTTCAGAGTCACTGGAATTTGCCCACCCGATAGCAGCCAAGTACCCAATTGCTTCACCTATGGGACCTTCAAAGCAGCTGAGAGCTCTGATTCGTCTACTTCTGTGTACAGCAGTGACGACTAGGTCTAAATCCAAACTCTTATTAGGACTGCAGTAAAGGATAACAATAGTAAAGAGACCTGGATACTCCTCCGCACTCTCCACCATCTACCATTATATATATCGATCGATTGTGGGTGGCTCTACAGCCTCATATTTGCTTGGGCTAGTAGGGCCGATCGCGCGCATTCGGTGAATCCGCGCATTCCGTGCACGGACACGGTGGTACCTACCGGTACCGGTACTGTACCGGTAGCGGGACATTGCAAATTCTGAGAATGTGTTCTGAGATGCGCAGAAACCGGCCTGACGCGCTTTTCGTACTTCGTAGAGGGACGCGTGCATCGGCCGTTGACGTCTCCCATTCATCAAAGTGTTTACTTGAAAAGTCAGTGTCTCTCCGACTGTCTGTGTTCGCGCAGCATACCGGTGTCCTTCGTCATCCTTCGACGCATGAAGACCGGCGCGTCGTCCAGCAGCTTACGATAGTGGCGTCTGATACGATCCATTGCCGCAACAGTACAGCACTGTAGTCGGCGCCAATAGCAAGGAGAGAATCTAACCAACGACGTATTGTTCCTGCCGTCTTGTGACCAGACTTACTCGATCCGGCTCAGATGATGGATCAACGACGGGTGACTCCCTCAGGCACCAGTCATCGCCCGCCGAAGCCGCTGCGCATCCTTGCCTGCGTACTTTGCCAACAGCGCAAAGTCAAATGCGATCGCAAGTTCCCATGCAACCACTGTCTCAAGGCGAAAGTACAATGCGTGCCTGCTCAGCAGATGCCGCGGCGACGGAAGAGGCCAACCGAGCAAGAACTGACGCAGAGGCTACGACAGTATGAAGAACTGTTGAGGAAAAACAACATCGCGATCAATAACGCAGATGGTATGGATACAGAGGATCTGACTGCTGAAAGTTGGGTCGAGCCAGAATCATCAACAAGTCAAAAACATCTTGACAGTGTTGCAAATGTCGATGCCCAGAGCGAAGACCAAAGCACAGGCGAGATCAAAAACTTTTGGGATGCAATGCATCAAAGGGCACCGAATTCACTAGACGTGACCGGAAAAGCAAATGTTGATAACAACTTCGGCCAAGCTACTTTTGACGATCTCTCGGAACCAGTCATCGTTAAGGTCTGGGGACGCGTTTACGAGAGCGATCACAATCATCTGTTCGGCGACACCAAGATCACTGTAGCTTTGTCGACTTTACATCCGAGTCACATACACATATTCAAGCTTTGGCAAATCTACTCGGAGAACGTCAACCCGTTGATCAAGGTCACACATGGCCCAACCTTACAGGCGCGGATCCTTGATGCTGCGGCCGACCCCACGGGCATCAGTAACGAGCTCGAGGCACTCATGTTCAGCATCTACTGTGCCGCACTTATCACGCTAGCCGAGGGAGAGTGCCGCGACACGTTTGGAGAAGCCAAGGCGAAGCTTCTGGGTAGGTATCAAGATGCCTGTCGCCAAGCCCTCATCAATTGTGGGTTTCTGCGTTCTAGAGACCGAGATTGTTTGACAGCATACTTCTTGTACTTGGTAAGTGGAAAGTACTAACCTGTAAACTGCACTACTGACTTGAGCCAGATCTCCCTAAGACCTGACACAAATCCCCACACCTTATTTCCAATGTTTGCCATCGCCTTCCGAATTGCATCTCGGATGAACATCTGCAACGAAGCCGCCAATACTAAGCACGGCATATTTGAAGCTGAGATGCGTCGTCGACTTTGGTGGGCGATGGTTGTATACGATAGCCGCATATCTGAAATGACCGACTACAAAACAACGCAGCTGATACCACTATGGGATTGTAAGATACCTTTAAACGTCAACGACTTTGATCTGAGACCGGAGATGACCGCTACGCCAGCGGATCAGGACGCATTGACTGAAGCCCTGTTCGCCGTTGTGCGCGGCGCAATCGGGAACTTCATCAGACACAACGCCTGGCACCTCGACTTCATCAACCCAATGCTCAGACACATTGCCAAGGCGACGCAGCATCGATTCGATCCAAATGACGACAACATGAATGGCCTTGAGCATATCATCGAGAATCAATACCTTCGGCACTGCAACCCGGAGAATCCGCTACACTACATCACGATATGGTGGGCGCGGAACTACCTTGCTAAGTACCGGTTTTTCCTCCACTGCTCCCAGCACTCGAAGTCGCCAGACAGCCAACCCACGGAACAGCGCGACAAGATTATGTCTTACGCCCTTCGCATGCTCGAATGTGACACAGCGCTTAACACATCGCCGCTAACCAGAGGCTACTCATGGCTCATCCAATTCCACTTCCCATTTCCAGCGTACGTGCGCGTCGTCCAAGACCTGCGCTCTCGACCAGCCGGACCGCAAGCCGACAAAGCGTGGGAAATCATGAATGCGAACTACGCCGTGCGCTTCATAGATATGGAGGCGAGCACTAATTTACTATTCAAGATGTTTGCCTCCACGGTGTTGCAAGCTTGGGCTGCAAGGCATGCTGCGCTGTTCGGACAAGATCATGCCGAAGGTACGAGGATGATCATTGATATCAAGAGAAAATTGGGACAGCTGTCATCACTGAACGCGAATGCAGACGGTACGATCGCTCCCGCGTATGCAGGTGTGGCTATGCTTCCACGCAGCGATGCGCAGCAGCTCGCTCTCAGCAGCCAGTCGCTGTCTGGGCAAGAACGGGTCAACTACTTCGATCCGAGTTTGGCAGAACTGAATTCAGATTTATTAGAGATGGAGTGGGGCAATGTTGACTGGAGTGCAATGAGCGGCATGGGGAGTTTGGAATGGCCAAATTGACGGTCCTGATCTCGGTCTAACTTAGCCATCATTAAACAAGTCTCCTGCAAACTGTTACTGGTACTGGTATCTGCCCGCGCCAAACTTCAGATAGGACTTGTGAGTAGACCTAGACTTACTCTGGAGGAAATAAATGATCTAGCGAAACAAAATACGCAGCAATTTCTCATGGCCCGGCGCATATGTAGTGTTGCGGTATTAAGTGCAAATGTAAAACGAGTGTATTCTGATGTTCTGTTCTGTTCTGCTTGTATGTGGCCTGTCGAATGCTGGCTGCGGGGTCTGTTTTGCATGACGTGTTTATGATGCAGCTGAGGTAAGAGGTGCTCAACAACATGAGGAAGCAGCACCAGACCGCCGCCAACAACACGTGATCTGCTTCTCCTCACAACCGTTACACAGATGTTTGAGGCGCTCTTCCACTACTTCTTGAAATGATAGCCCTCGCCTTTGGGCGATCGATGAAATGCCAGATTGGTGGAGCGGACCAGCATCACACGCCAGCCTCCTACAGGCCAGAATTTGATAAGCTGAATATAGCCAGGATCTAAGTTATTTCGACTGTGTCTTCGCTCGACACATGGAGAGGTCGTTCGTAATCGCGTAGTCCTTCGGTGCTAAGGATTACGACTACAGCATCCTCAGTGAGCCACGTTGGACCTTTGGGAGAGTCTGCAAGCCGCCACAATGCAGCAAGTGCCGCACCACCGCAAGGACCGCTGTCGACAGACTTGCTTGAAAGGTACTGGAGAGCTTGGTGCGACTCAAAGTCTGAGATGGTCACGCTTGCGTCAACGCCCTGCTGCAGATCCTCGAACACGGTCGACGAAAGTTTGCCGCAGTTCAAGCCTTCCATTATGGTCTTTCCAGTAAGCACTGGTATTGACTTGCCAGCTACCAAACTTTGGTACAAACAAGCTGCTGTGTCAGGCTCCACTGACATGACTGCGCAGTTACGATCGCTGGATTTACAGTGGCGCACAACGGCGTGCGCTAGAGAGCCAACACCAACAGGTGTGACCAAAAGGTTGGCCTTCAGTTTTTTCTCCAACAATTGCTCCTCTATCTCGGACAACAGGGTTGAGTAGCCCTCCACGATCCATTTTGGGATGTCCTCGTATCCTTCAAAAGCGGTGTCCTGGACGAACAATCCTTCTTGAGTTCTGCTCGCTTCTTCCCAGGCTTCTCTCATCGCGCCATCGTAGTCTCTTCCTGAGACAGTGACCTTCGCGCCTTCCGAAGAGATGAGACGGATGGCTTCATCGTTGACAGTGCGGGGTACGTAGATCCAAGCTCGGATGCCCAGCATCCGCGCCATTGCAGCAAGAGCTCGGCCATGATTGCCTGCACTTGCAGTAAAGAGCACGATTTCTTCTTTCTGGGCAGCTTGCTTGATCTTCTCGAGAGGTGAGTTGGTGGGAATTCCAGTCTTAGCTATGATGGCGCGACATGATCCCCATGATGCTCCGAGGATCTTAAATGCCGGAAGACCAAAGCGATTACTTTCATCTTTCACAAAGACATGCTTGACTCCAAGCGTCTTTGCGACGTCGTCCAAGGAGATGAGCGGTGTTCGTGCGTAGTTAGGGAGCTGTTGGTGAAACTGGTGAACAATAGAGGGATCTGCATCAACTTGAGCAGTGCCGGTCTTGTCGTTGAAGTGTATGGGTCTGCGCGAAGGAATCATGGTGCATACTTCGTCATACGTGCGTTGCCTAGGGCATGCAAAAGTGCAGAGGCGGTTGTCTCAAAGTTCTCCGTCCCACAGATCCCAATCCGCATCGGCGGGGTTCCCCGTCGGGAAAGACAACGCCCTTCAGAACATGGATGAGTACGTACATTAAACAGAATGTAGATGCAAATCATGCATAGAATGGATATCGAATGGGTTGTCGGCGGAGAAGCTGAAGACTTCTATTCTAACCTCCAGCAGATTCTGCAGATGTTGTGCTGCCATCTTTCTCTCCACGTTCGAACGTATCTACAATCTCACCTGCCCGTATACTCGGTACGTCAAGCTAGCATAGAATTCTGCGTTATCTGTCAGCTGGTACGTCTCATATTGCGAGTAGAAGCAACTGAAGGGTCTCTCTACCACACAAGCAGGGCGAATTCGAATGAAGGAAGCCGACTTCAGCCATTGAAGATAAATCAACCCATTCTGATGAATGCGATACATCACACGTGTGGATTTGGGATAGGGCACATATTATGCCGGTAAGTGCAGAGACTATTGGCAATGAAACTCCACGTTAGCGTTGAGAAGCGGGCAAGGGCGGTGACAGACCTAGACTGGCAAGACACGCATGACACTCCAAGACTCAGTCGAGCAAGAACATGACTGGTTCGGCAAGGATACTTCAATCCTAGAATCTGAAGCTACATTTAATAAGATGGGAATATTCGCCGGATCTTATCTCGACGCTCAGCGTACGGGTGGCCGTTGTGATGGCATCATAGACTGGCCGGTATTGAGATGCCGAAAGTGCCAATGTCGAGACGAAGTGTCTGTGGGCATTCTCAACTTGGCCAAGCAGGCCATTTCTAATTGCACTTCTACCTGAGTCCAAGGTCTGACACAATGCAGTGAAGAGGGTACTCGCTTTCCCGTGACCATCCCGTTAGTGGATAGGACTGTTGGAGCTGCTTCATCGACTAGCGACTCTAGCACATTGTCCTCCAGTCTCGGCCCCAACCCACAATCCTGGTGATCAGAAAAACTGCAAATGCAGCGAGATAAAGCGTGCCAGCGAAAATAATCAACCCTGTGTAGTTTCCTCCGTTTACCTCCAGAACGGCACCAGCAGCAGGGATGCCAATCAATGCAGCAAAACTGGCAATCGAAAACGTGGTGCCGTTCCTCTTGCCGTAGTCCTCAATCTTGCAAACTGCACCAACACAGACAGGCGTCAAGGAAATACCAGTACCAGACCAGAAACCGAAGACAATGGCAAATGCCGTAATAGCGGCCTCGTTTCGTGCAGCCGTAAGCCATAATGCAAAGATAAGAGTGGCACACGTCAAAGACGTGGCGAGCATGGTATTGAACACACCAAAGCGGTCCGCGATGTAGCCAGGCAGCGCACGTCCGGGAATAGCTCCGACATTGAGCAGAGCACTGATTAGATAGGCCTTCTGCTGCTCGATACCTGCACGTATAGCGTACAGTGAGATAAAGGAGTACGGAACAAAGACAGCGAACTCTACCAAGAACACAGCAAGCGTAGTGAGCGCGTACTTAGGGTCCTTGAGACCTTGAAAATCAATAGACACACCGGCGTGCTTGTTGTGAGGCAATCGTTTCCTAAGGAGCAGGCAAGCGATGATGCACATGAAGAGGCATATAAAGCCAATGGTGCGCACAGTCCAAGGGAAGCCGATGATAGGTGCAAGATAGAGGATCAGAAGCGGGAAGACGACGCCTCCGACTCCGCCAGCTGTGCAGGCAATGCCAATAGCAAGAGCTCTCCGCTTGCAGAACCAATGACCAACAGCGGACACTGCAGGGGTGAATAAGAGGCATGCTGAAGATCCTCCAAGAGCACCAAAAGACAGTAGCAGTTGGTAGTATTCTAGACGGCATTTAGCTGGAAGAACAAAACGGTGGCATTGAGACGAGGTAACTGACCGGTAGAGACGCTCATACACATGACGGCTGCCACAATGCCGATGCTGCCAGGCACGATAAGGACTCTGATGTCGTGGGCATCGAAAATAGGGCCTAATGTCAAGATATTAGCACTAGGTCTGAGCCGATAGTCTTGATGAATGTTGACTTACCGACCTGCGCACCGCCAATGTATAAGAAGAAGGCGTATGCACTGAAGATCCAACCGATGTTTGATTCGGAGTAACCGTGCAATTGATGTTCAGAGACCCAAGCTTGAAGCACACCCACTGTATTAAGTAACCCCATCGACGGTCTGTATTCGTTAGAATTATTCTAGGCCCAGTAAGATACCATCCAATACGTACATCATAGCACACCAGGCACCCAGTACCACCAACCAAGCCGTCGCACCACCCTCGGGGTAGTCAGATTCATCCTCATCGTTGCCGTCATAGCGAAGCGACTCTTCTTGATTGTTGTGTGCATAGTTCAGTACGGTGCGACACTTGACGTCGACGTCTATGTGAGCGTTGGGTCTGGGCACAACGGCGTCTGTGGGCATTGATAGCGACATAGTGCGGTGAAGAAATTTTGCTCAGTGCTGGAAAGCTTCCAATGTATCTTGAGGTGTCCTATTGATTGTAGGCGGATTTAAGTTGTCAAGTGGTCACATAATAGCCTCGCTGACTGACAACTCTCTCAACATTCGATTTCTTCGATGGCGGCATTCCCAATTTCGGGGTTTTCATTGGGGTCAATGCCTCGAGTCATGTCGATGTGGATACTTACTATAAAGGCGGACTTCCCCGACGGGACATCACATTGTCCAATGGGCTTTGTTTGCCTGCAGGCGCTTACTAAGTGCACGCTCAGAATTTTTCCCTCATTACATTCTTCACTAGCCTCGTCGATGCGCGAATGCGCAGGTCCAGACGCGTGTTGAGCGCGGTTTTGCGCCACATTTTCATTGGGTGGCAAGCTTAGGTATGTAATCAGCAGCAGCCCCACTTTAGTTATGGACATACAATAGACAACACTGGACATTACACAGCCATTAGCCGATCTCGGTGACCCCGTGTTACAACAGTCACCAGACCGTCTGGGTCAAACCCTGTTTCCTCTACGCGTAGCCTGAAGGGTGAACACAGCCAGTCCAAATCATTACCGATCTGAAGATGACAGATGTAACCACGTGGCTCAGATGACATGATATCCTATTGTAGCAGGCACTGCCCGGTGAGCAAGTGCACTTACCTGAGAGCTGAGAGCTTGTGTAACACGACGTCACACAACACGACAACAGATAGCAATACAATCGTTGATCACAGTCTCCGACCGACGCTGCTCACGCAGTTACAGCAGATCTGAGATGGGGCCCTATGCATGGTATCTGTAGCTGCACGTCAAGAAAATTAACGTACTCGTGTCACCTTCGAACTATGTAGCAATGGCTGGGCTTAACTCACGGATTCCGAACGTCACCGTGTCACAATTCATGCTGAAGGCCTCCAGTCTAGACATCGACATGATGCTGACCTTAATGAATGTAAGTGAGGCCGGTGGGTAGCCTCTCTGCATGGCTACTGTGACTCAGATCCTCGGCCAGATGGCGACAGATGGCGGGCCTTTCAATTATTTCGCCTTTCGAGATAAATTGAGGGAATGTCGTTTCAACCCAACCCAGGTGAACATGCTGCAGATGCGTCTCGGTCTTTTGGAATCGTTCTTAGATCTTCACAAAATTTGCCCAGAAATCCACTTCACAGAAGGAGAAATCACCATCATGGACATGAGCTGTCGCTTTGTCAATGTAAACACGGCTTGCATTCTATTCAGAATTGGGTTGCAGAAGTATCTGCAGTCTGGGACGGCAGTAAGGATAGTCGCACTGGATGAAGCACACAAGGTAAATGAGGGCGGTCTAAAATTGAAATATTGAATGCCCCCACAGTATTGCTTACTTTACGCTCAGTTATCATCGCGCCCAGCTGACACATCTAGTATATGCTGCCCAACACTGGGGCGAAGGCCTTGAAAGACACCCTCCTCACGACCATTCGCCTGCAGAGGCACTACGGCGCACGTGTCCTCATTTCGACACAGGAGCCTACACTACCCACTGACCTAATCGCGCTGTGCTCGGCGATCGTCATACACTGATTCAGCAGCCCGGAGTGGTTCGCAGCAGTCAAGCGTCACATCCCGATGAATGCAGATGAGCATAATCTGATCATCCGCGCGATTGAGAGCCTGAAGACCGGCAGTGCCTTGGAGTCTGATAACCTAATCAAGCTTAAATGAGCCTCCCATCCTCCTGCGCCTTCTTCCTCCTAAACTCCTCATAACTGAAGCCAACTTCCTCTAGTGTCTGCGTCGTGAACCTCTTCTCGCCTAACCTGCCAAACGCCTGCCGTATGGCAGGAAAGTTCTCGCGACACCAGAACTCACACTCGCCCCAGACGGGCGGAATCATACCCTGGCCATCATTTTCCAGGCCCTCCTTGCGAGGTGCGCTCAGCGCCCATTGAGAGAGCTCATTGATGTTCTGCCCGTCTTTTGGAAATGGGAGTAGGTGAAAGGCTCGTCTGGAGCCGGTTTCGGCTGCTCGGTCCGCTTCCCACTGCCCCATTTCAGAAAGTGACGGGAGGGATAAGCGGCCAGAGTATACGCGTGCAACAACAGCGGCTTGCGCTTCCGCGGTTGGGAAGGGGATAACTCTTTGTGGGAGCGCGATGAAGGAGAGTGTGGGTTTCGGCGCGTAGAAGAGGTGCTTGTAGGTGTGGTTGACGTGGCTGCCATCTGTGATCAGTTTTGGAGTGACGTCCTCCAGGAAAGGTAGACTGTAGAAGTAGCCTGTAGCGAAGACAATGGCATCAATATCATTCTCGACTGTGCCGTCTTCGAATTCGACACCACGCGTACCAGGATTGAACCGCTTGATAGGTGGAAGTTCGCGGCGACGCGGATCTGTCGGTGTTGCGCTGGCGAACAGGTTTTTTGATTTGCTCGACCAAAGAAGTGGCAGAGTGCAGTAGTCGGCGATTTGGTTGGATATGTCGGCGCCAGACGCTGAGTTGCCGACTACGATTACTCTCTTTCCAGCGAACTCCTCTGGCTTGCGATAATACTTTGAGTGAGATATCAAGCCGAAGTGAGCTGTGTTCCAGTCGGCGATATTCTGTATGTCGGGGATGTAAGGTGTGATGAAATGCCCATTGGCCACTACGACAGCATCGTAGGTCTCTGTCGTGTGGATAGATGTCGCCAAATTTCGAGATGTCACAGACCAGGAAGTGGAGGGGTGGTCGTTGTTTGGAGTGACGCTTGTTACCTGAATGCTATAGCGCACCGTATCTTGGACATCTCTGCCATAATCCTCGATGTACTTGAGCACAGTTTGATGCTTTGGGAAAAGCTGACTATCTTGTGGCCAATCTAGATCCTTGAAGCCCATTAAACCTCTCGGAATATTTGTCTCGAGCCTTTCGTACATCGGGGAGACGAAGGTTGCACCATTGGTGTAATTAATGGTATGTCCGTTTTTCAGTGCTTGTCTCCAGACTGCATCTTGGTTTCTTCCGGATGGATCCGTCTGAGGGACCGTGAATAGATCCTCAGCTCTTTCTTCGGCCGTGTAGTTCCATATGCCGCCGTCTCTCGGACGCTGTTCAAACACGACGATCTTGGAGAAGGCCTTCTCTGCGCGCAGATATCTATATCCTCAGCTCTTGAGATTAGAGTGATAGAGAAACAGCCTACTTTGCAGCAACCAATCCAGAAGGGCCTGCGCCGATGACTGCGATGCTCTTCGCCCTTAACGACAACATTTCTGATGATGAACCCTCAAAATCCCCCATGATTCAGTGGCAAATATCGATGTCGTTACTTGACCCAGTCCCTGTGAAGCGCACGTCGTGTCTCAGAACTCAAAGCTAACCGATCCCAAGGAATCTGAAACTGAGAAGTCAACAATAAGAATCGACGCTGTCGACGTCAACGCCAAGCGAAGTGGCATGAATGAGCGATGTTCGGCGGGGGTTGGACTCGGCGAGTGCGGGGCTGGCCAGTGTTCCTTTTCCCTTTTCGGCAAGTTTAGCCGTGACATCACCGTTGCGTCCGACGGGCTCCAATTGACCTTCTTCGAAACACGACCGAAACCGAGACTACGGACTGGCCTCCAGCTTTTTTTGAATGATACCGACGTGACGAATTCCAATGCTTCGCAAATTGCGCGCCGCCCGTTTTCCGTCACCGACTCTCGCAACACACGCCTTCTCCACTCACACCGCAGCAATGGCGCCATTACGGATAGGCTTTGTGCCCGAGCACTTTTCCGCACCACTCGAGTTCGCCAAGAAGCACTACGGCCTCGATTCACAGCTCCTTCCCTTCCCGTCCGGTACAGGGCACATGGTCACCGCCCTACAGAACAACGAGATCGACGTCGGTGTTGGGTTGACCGAAGGATGGATTGCCGCGATAGGCAAGGCACAGGCAGTGAAGAAAGACGCTGGATTCAGGATCGTGGGCACATATGTTGAGACACCGCTTTGCTGGGCCATCTCTAGCGGAACACGACGGGAAGACGTCAAGAGTATTGAGGACTTGAGGGGCAAGAAGGTCGGCGTCAGCCGGATAGGCAGTGGAAGTTACGTGATGAGCTTCGTCCTGGCCGATCAGCAGGGCTGGTTGCAGAAGGGCGAGACACCCTTCCCAGTCGAGGTGCTGAATACGTTCTCGAACCTGAGGGATGGTGTCAACGACAAGACGGCAGACTTCTTCATGTGGGAGCACTTCACGTCGAAACGGTATTATGATAGCGGCTCTATCAAGCGTATTGGAGAGATCTACACGCCTTGGTCGAGTTGGAAGATTGTTGCTGCCAACGCATTGCTGAATTCCCAGAACTGGAGCCATGGGGCAAATGCGGCTACGCAGCCTTTGAAGGAGGAACTGGAAGATGCTCTGTTGAAGATCAACAAGGGCGTGAAGCACTTTGAGGAGAATCAAGACGAGGCAGTCAAGTATATCAGTACCGAGCTCGACTACTCAGAGGGGGATGCGAGAGAGTGGCTCAAGACAGTGCAATTTGCGGAGGACGTGCGAGGTGTCGACCCGAGTGTGGTTGATAAGACGGTCAACATCCTCCAGAAGGCCGGCGTTCTGGACGGAAAGGCTGATTCTGCAACCATGATTGCACTCTCAAGATAGGTAACGAACATATCGGCCGTCACTTGTCGCGGACCAGCTCAGATTCATCACCTATCTTTTTCTGGCTGAAGACCTCATTCTTGCGAGCGAGGGGCTTGCCCGTAAAGTTACGAATGAAATCCCGATGTCCATGCTTTCGAAGCTATTTCTTTGCCGCAACTACTTCGACACGCAACTCTCGACACCTATTTCAGGCACCTGGACGAGGCAACAATCGAGCCTCCAGCGGTGGTAGGGAGAGCGGCATGCTCGAGAACGCAGTCTCGAATCCCTAGCGGGAGGGTCAGCAACGAAGTCAAACTCATTCTGGAGGTAAAAACAACTTTCACTGAGTACATGAACTACATGGCAGTTGTCTCGCGGTCTTCGACGAAAATTGCACGAATGTTGAGCCTTATAGGTCTACAACAACCGCCTCTACACCTTCCATCGGAGTCCATCTCTGCGCAAGGCCTGCTAGAACACGTGAATCATCTCAAACCAATACAGTTCCCACAGGAAAGCGACAACGACCAGTTTAGCCTCTGCACGAAGTTAGTAACATATGAGCTGGATGTTAACAGCTCCGCCACACAGTCGACCATTTGAATGGATTACGACATAGCGGAGGATCCGGTCCTGTATCTCGCGCGGGAAACCGAGCAGGTGGGTCATGGGACTTCTCAGAAATTAGGGTTATCTTAAGTCTCGAAATGGCACCTACAGCAAATAGGTTCTTTGTAGACACAGGGATGATTTAAGCTCATCTACACCATGGTACGCTTACTTCCACCTCGCTGATTATACCTGTTTTCTCTTACTTGTAGAAGCACTAAAGTTTGTAATCGGCTTGTCAAACTCAGCCATCTTTCCTCCTGGACCGCCGCCATGCACACCACCCCAGTAATCATCCGATCTCACATAGTGCTCCGCGTAAGCATCCTGCACCATCGAAGTGCATCTCTCTCGTTACCTTCGATTCATTCCGTCAAGCTAACGGCTTAGAGTACTACCAACAAGACAAATAATGGAATAACGATCCAGGCCTTCGTTTTCGAGTCCTTTGAGGTTCCTGTAGAAGACACCAATACGGATCGTATAACTCTGAACAGATACTACATAGTCTCGGCAGATTGTATAGGCCTTTAGTGATGACGGCTCTACCTGGTTCTATTGCGGTTGGAGTAACATGGTTTGTACAATTTGCCTACACATGACTGCTTCCCGTGAACAATCCCGATTTCCCAGTCGTTAGACCTATAGTCCAGACTATCTAAATTCGTTGCTTCGAGCCGCAGCTTCAGCCGTCTGTTCTCCTCCGTAGCTAAGTATTTATCTCCCACATTTGCCGAACTTAATCTTCCAGAGTCTCTGGCTTCATCTTCTTGTGTCCAATGCCCACTATCTCATCAAAAATTTTGACTCCATGTCAAGCCTCAAGTGCTTATGCATGTCTACATTGCGGCGATAGCAAAATTTCCTCTCTCTGACCTCTATTAAGAGTTGGTGGCAGGTCAGCCCAAAGGTAGGCACTTAGGTGCTTCAGCGACGCTGAGGATCATGAGTTGATTGTTCAATTTGTAGAGCATTACCTCGTCGATTACGAAGTCGTGGAGTCTCCGGCGGATAGCGAGGAGAGTGGCCATAGACTTTGGTGATAAGAATGATTGGGCCATCCCGTGTTGGCCACGTGAGCGATTCAGGCCGCCATCAAATCCCACTGTGACCTTGTTCCTGCAACCAGCGATTTGTTTTTGTACTCGACTAACTATCTGATATTTATCTATCCTCAAGGTTGGCTCATAGGTTGTCTGTCGGACTTTTGGTCGACCCCTAAGGCGGCACGGCACCCACGTTTCGTCAACAGACTTTCCATGATTATGACTTCGCAATACATTTAACAAGATGTGATTTTGACGGTCTTGGCGCGGTAAACGACCGAGGTCTTCCTTGGACAATTGTTGTCTCGGGCAGTTAGCAGGCCTACCTTGGGGTACTAATGTATGTACATTTTGCCTCCTTTCTGACTGCTACAAATGTCGTTACGCAAGACGTACTCTAGTATGAGATTTCGTATGTCGTGATGAAGGGTGAGTAGCGAAGCCATTACAGGCAGTACTGACAAAATGTTACGCGTGGTCTAGTTCCCTCGGAATCTGAACTCCTCTCTGCACTACGACATCTATCTGTTCATAATGACTGCTCGCATGACGTTGCGCGTGATTCAGCAAGCAATGTTTGCGGGTGTCGGGATTTTGACCTTTATCCTCTTCTTCCACTCTCTTTCAGCCTCATACAACTCTTCTGCCGACATCACCCTACTCAGTCACGACCCTTTGGTCCATTTGTAATCGTTTCCCGCCACTGCGTTCTTTACCACGTATGGTCAGATTCAGGTCTTGGGGTTGACATTTGACTTGCGAATGTTACATATGCTGCAATGACTTTCGAATTTCAATTTCAAGTGACACGTATTCGAGGATGATATAATGAAGATCTCGCGTGATCGCGAGCAAGGTGAGCGTTGAGAATCAGAAATTAAGTTCACATCAAAGACTCCACCACCTAGCACAAAGATGCCGATGTTCATGTACAATTTCCAAGCGACAGAAACTTGCTTTCCTCGTTGATATCCATAAAACCATCTCATACTCGAATTTTATACATATTGATAACAAAAGGGCCCGTCAATTGTCGAGACAAGGTCGCCAAGTCGCTGCGGCATGCTTAGGATCCCAAACGGCATTATTGTTTCTAGTGTAGCATCGGCGCTTGGAGGATCTGTCGTCATCCCGGGTTAGTCCATGTCCTTTTGAAGCAGGAGCACAAATAGGAGGCTTACTGTTCTGCGCGGTCACTGTTCTTCCAGTCTGATTCGTTCGACCAATTCTATCACGGCTCTGCCATAGATTCCACACACGGTCGATCATGCCGTGGTGCAGCCAAAATATCGGATCACTCGGACTTGCGTGCTGGTCCGCCATCATTCCACCAACTCCAAAGTGACCACCAGCGTGAGGACCCTTCAGCGCTTCAAATTCCTTATCGAAAGATGCGACATCGTCTGAGCGGTTTATGACGTCGACAATATCGGTGGGTTTGGTGTTGTTATTCCACTCAGCCGAAAAGTCGCGATGCAGACAACGCGGATTGTAGCCCAAACCATTGTCAGGACCCATCGGCAAAAGAGCATATGGTCCCAGATTGATGGTTAGATTGGCGAATGGACCTGAATTGATGCAGCCACCACCTGTGCCGGGTTTTAGGAGGCGTGTTGACCCCAGCGCTGTATCATTGACCGGTCCATGCGGGATAGCTTCGCCATTACTTCCCATTGAGTATGGGGAGCCATCGAAGACAGGTGACTTGGTTAGGTCGTCCCAGTGACGCGTCCAGTCCCAATAAGGCTGCCCAGCCTTGTACCCACACTCTTCACGGAGAGCCTTCTCGTACAGCCATGTGTAGTAGCGATGCCACGGAAGGAACAGACCGCTGTGATGAATGATTGGCGAGTATACGATGTGCACAGCGACGAAATCATCGTAGCGACTCCTTGCACCCGGCACATCATCTGGCGAACTTAAAGAGGGCAGTCTCATGAGACACTTGACTGCATCGATGTATCTTTTTCTGTCGCTCTTGGGCATAGATCCCCTGTTCACGAGGTCAGCACAGTCTCTTGCAATACTTTAATACTTTTAGAGCTACTCACCACTCTTGGCGATGGATAATCTTGTCTGTCGTGCAGCTAGAAGAGATTGTGGCGTCGTAGTGCGTTGCTTGGCGCTCGAGGAGGCTTTGGGCGACCTGTACACTCATGTCGTTCTGCCAGATGGACAATTGGCGAGAAGCTGCTTTTTGAGGATCAAAGGTAGTGTTTACAGCGTGAGGGAGAGCTACAGAGATGCTCAGACCGCTTAGAAGCCAAACCGAAAGTGGTTGAACTTTCATTGTGATTGATAGATGCTGAAGCACTGGAGAGTCTGAAGGTAGATCCTGCAGCTATTGAGTTCAAAGAATGATATGACCAAGAAGAGACAATTGGCAAATCCTGGAGAATTGCAGTATTCTAGAAGCTGGGAGATACTTATAATACGTAGGCTTGATCAAGAAAGTGTGACCAGAGAGCTCTGGAGATTAACCCTGTGTGAAGACTGGGTATTTTACCTGCAGCCCTGTCTAATTAGGCATAGTCTGCAATTAATTACATCCATGATCATCTGTTTAACCTAGATCTGCTTGATCTCCTGCTCGGAGAACAGCCCAATCAGTATGCTCACTACGACAAATATCTGTTCCAAATTTAGGCCCCATTCATATATTGCCTATATTACTATTGAGCTTTGGCTAAATTCAGATCAGTATTAAACTGCGACATGCCTGAGGTCGGTGAAGCCACAATGCTGAGGCTCCCCAATCCTTGTCGTTCTCCGATACGAAGTCATTTCAAGAACACCAAGCAATCTCCGGGATCTTAGGTGCCTCGGCTGTGGCTAATTACAGCCACTTTTTGTCAGACATTACACAAATCAAATAACCTGCGGAGCTAAAGAAGTAGCAAGTCTGTGTAACAGACGAAGCTTACGTGATCAGCCTCAGCTCAGCCCCGTCGACAGACTTTAGCAAATTTCCCGCTTCCAAGAGGCTGAGTACATTAGATTCTCTAGCTCCGGGCTGTTCAGTACTTGAATCTATTTTGCGATACGCAAGTTCCAGGTGCCTGATCTACACTACAGCTGCGATGGCGGTACAACACAACTGGGACCTTGTCTCTGTTGTTTATTGTTTAACATAAGATTGCTGCGTTCTGATCTCAACCTTTTTTTATGAGACCAAATCCCTTGTTCGACTCTGCTCATTACGAATACTTTCACTTGCTGCTCAGCATCAGGTTCTTCTGAATCCTTTGTACGATGGCTACCATCAAAACTTTACTCGGCGTCGCAATAATGTTTAGTGTCGGCTTTGGTGCCCCAATGCATGGCAACTACTCTGCGGGCGTATCCTGCTCCACAGACTCTGGCGCAAACTGTTTGTGTCCTCCTGGCACGGATTACTCCCAGTCTGTGACGTGGGCTGTAGTCGGAGCACCTATTTCGGACGTCAGGGCTCTGATGAACGATTGTAAGCTCTTTACAGTACTGTGAGGTCATCTTAGTAAGGAAATTGACTACAGTCTGTAGTTCACAAGCCTGCGTGGCGAGGATCACTTCCACATGCGACCAAGGGCCCAAATAACGCTCCTGGTAGGTCGCAGCGAACATCCACATACAAGACGCTGCAAGGGACGTTCAACTTCACTGAAATTGTGAGTATCAATTCTTTATAGTTGTTCCAGCCAACGTAGTCGAGGCTAACTCTGCACACTGTCAGCTCACCAAACAGGATGTACTGCTAGACGGCTCTTTCGTTCAAGTTTTGGAGTATCTGGAAGCAGTCGGAAATACTACTGGGAACCCATGGGGCGGATACTGGATCACCATCACTGGGGACTATGTGTTTGGTGATGAGACGATGATCGGATGGGCTACCTATCTTTGCTCTCGTGGGGTCGTTAACGGTATATCAAATCATGCCCGCAGATTTGGATGCATAGCACTAATTCGTGACTCGCACAGACTGGGCTAAGCTCCACGAAGCTTCCTTCAACAACGTGATCAACCTTCTGGAGCCCAAGATCACTGGTACCAATGTTGCGCCGTTTTCGCTCCCGCCAGCGTTCTCGTAGCTGATGGAGATGGTCTTCGAATATGGATAGATTGGTGGTATTTCATGCCGTTTTAGGGTGCCCGAACATTGCTCGAGTTTGAAGTCTGTCATTTAAATTTTGTTTTTGGTAACGTGCATTCTCTGTACAAGTCTGTAGATCTGTTTGAAAAGCTACGGTACACCGAATACACTATCAAAGTATTTGTTAGCATTCTTGACCCTTGAGCCAGATTCTGCCACAGTTAGTGAACTGCTGAGGCCTTTTGCCCGCCCAAGGCCATTCAAGATCTACTTTCAAATTCGGTGGGACTCGTCTATTGATACTCTTGAGTCTTGTTTGTACTCATAACTGATTTCAAAGATGCGGAAGTGAAGCGCAGCCCTACTGGGCGCCGAGTGGCGGAGGTTTGTGTAACAGCGTCACCACGTTAGCCTCAAGGGCAGCGGCTGAAGAGCTATCTACAGCGCACCAGCAAATAGGTGAGACATCAGTCAGAGAGCTGACTTGAACTTATTTGCACCGCGGAGAGGGTGATATTCTGGCGCAAAAGTGGTCGAGTCCCCCTCGAAAATCATGTCTTCGGAGGCAGGAACTCTGATCTGTCGCACAAGGTACTTGTCATAGATTCTGTTAATTCAAATCTATTTTAGCACATTTGTATCCTTTTCTGCAGCTTCCGATGTCCCCAATCCGCCGATTGCGGCGGTGAGAAGTGGCTGTGGTGTACTTTGAGCTCCACACAGCCTCGTCAGACAAGTCATTTGTTGCTTGCAGCTATCTTCAGTTCACCGCAACACTTCTACACCGCCAACATGACAATGTAACGTCGTGAATTTTTGGATCAGGAGTAACCTGTCATGATGCGTTGGTACTTGTCTGAGTAAGCACAATGAGCCGTCCATGCGGCTCAGGAACGTCTTGCATAGCACTCGGGGCTTTGAGATCTGCTGTATGTCCGCGTATCTGTATGTCTGACAAAGTGACAAAAACAACTTGTGCCCGAAGATAGATAAGAAAGTAGATATAAGCCGACTGCCTCGACAAACAGCTCGACAGATAAACCTGATCACGTCTTACTCGCATCTTTCTCCCCTGTAAAGGTCAATCAGTCACAACAATTTCCGATCGAAAAGTACCCGGGTACATTCGACCAGACCACAATTCTTTCTTCAGTTCCTCGTAATTTTCAATTCTTTTGACTTGACCTGACATCATGTTTTTCGTTTCTGCTCTGCTGCTTTCAGTAGCCGCTGCAATCTACAAGCTATGGCAGGCCATGGATGTCAACAATATAGCCAGCAATAAGGCGACCTTGAGGCATGCTACAGCTCCCAAATCTAGCCATGAGACTGAGCAGGCTTTGTCCATCCTAGTTGAGAAAGATGGGGCCGGGAGCTGGCCACCAAAAGCAACCCACGGCGACTGGCCGAGCGAACTCCAGCCGTTTCACGACATTTATCTGGAGACCATTCCATTCCTATCGTCAAAGAGCCCGTCATTCGACGACGGCATTGACGTGGAGCTCCGCGATCAGTTCCGAAACCTCATGACGAAGAAGCTGAACGAGCGCATTGATCTACGACGTATCCAGCAACTCCTCTCGTCGATCGAAGCCGGAGACTGGAGCCGATGTTCTCGTCAAGCATACAATGGCTTCTATTGCTGCATCGGTGTCCTACGTCACGCGTATCGGTGGGCTATAATTCCTCTTGTGAAGGTGGCTCAGGACGAGAAGATCATCGATTTTCCTGCACAAATTGACATACCATGGGCTTACCTCCAGCGTCAATTCGGCGCTGAGTCGGATAGTGGGAGCAACACATCCAACGTCCTGCACAACTACAATGAGAGCGGTGAGCGGGCTTACAAAATCAACGTGGACATCTCGCAACTCGTTACCTCGACCGAGGATGCGTTCTTTCGCATGTTTTACGACGTTGAGGTCATGGTATGTGACACTTGAATGACGGGGGCGCGCAAGACGCTGACTAAATAGGGGTACCCAATGTATCGCGACATGGTCGCAGCAGTCATTGCCTTCGAGCAGGGCAACAAGTTCGACTGTCTGATACACATGCGGCAGATCAACGTCCAGTTGCGCGAGCTTCTCAAGGTCTTCTACCAGAACCTTGTTGAAGCTCGCGTGGCCAAGGGCGTATGGCTCGGCTACTGCCAAAGCTTTCAGGCCTGGGGCGCAGGACGAATGATTGATGGCGAATTTGTCGAGTTTGACGGTGTATCCGGAAGCCACAACCTATGTTTCATGGTCATCGACGCCTTCATAGGCATGAAGAGCTACATGAACGAGCAGAACTTGCGCAGATACGTGCCACGCAATCAACGATCCCTAATCGCGGCATTCAGAAATCACGCTTTCTTCGAGAAACTCCACAAGAGCAACGAAAAGGACATATCGGAAGAGTTTGGCAAGATCATCCAGCATCTTAAGGTACGTTTCCTGAGCATATCAAACCATAAATTACTAACGTCGCCATTCAGGTGTTCCGATCGGCTCACAGAGCCCGTGTGATGCCATATCTTGCACAGCCGGCGCCAGAACGGACCATGATGACTGCTGGAAAGTCATTTCAGGAGTCAGAGAGTGATGCTGCGCATTTAAAGGTCCTTGAAAATATGCTTGTCGCCCGGCTTAATGAAACCACTGCTATGGGCAGAAAGCTACTATCCTAGTCGGGTGGCCATTCAAGCAACGCAATTGTAATCTTCGGAGCTACCTAGGTAGGTAGCTCTCTGTGCTCGAGGTCAGAGACTTGTTTTAGGTCTTATCGCATTTCGGGAGTTCGGAACCAGAGATACGGTGCTATTTGCTAACTTGGCTCTAGAATGCTTAGTCTGCTTATTTCGATTTGAAAGTAGAAATATAGATCAATTTGCTGCCATCTTTGCAAGACACGTGCTAGACTGCGAGAGATAGTATTTTCACTAAACGAAAGTTGTAGGAGCTACCTGCTTGACGTGAGCAGTGATGTCGCAGCGTGTCGATTTAACGGTGCGTGCTAACGACACGGTGCCATAACGTCACTGTTGTTTTTGGAGCTGCACTTTCTGGCTACTGAACGCTCCACTCTGCATCTCGATTATCATCACTTTGCACTTCCTAAACATGGACAGATCAAAACCCCTCTGATTGCTGCAGTATTGCGACATTCCAGCAAGTGAGTGCGCCTGCGTGAGCCATGCCCTCCCCACCTCGCTTAGCCACAGACTTGTCATTCAGACACTTGGGACACGGAATACCGATAATGCACTCCTCGAAATCCCAGCTCGTATATCAGGCATCTGACTCGGTCCCAACTTGCAAGCTGACTCCAAGGCCTACGCCGTATAGCTCCGAGATACCCCACGCGGAGACGTGGAACATGAGCAATGCTGGCCCGCATAAACCCATATACCAGACTCGGGGGCTGATTCCGCGGGAATCGAATTAGACATCTCACCTAACCCGGAGCTGAACCAAGCCCTCGCAACGCTTAGCAGGGATCTTCAGGCTCAGCTCACGTATTTCGGGTCAACCTCACTGCGCCTCTGCTACCCTTACATCTTGTACAACGTTACCTACTCTCTGCTGAACTGTCAGTCCAACTTCTTGCCTCACCCACCAGCGAGAAAATTTTACTCTATTCCATACTTGAGACAGCAATAACAGGGCGCAGCAACGAAAACAAACCGCATCGTTCACCTGAGTAAGCTCTGCCCGAAATGAAGCTTGCGCCGCCGCCTCTCGCCAACCTTTGGAAACCCCCCCAACTATGGCCGAAATTCAGTCCTCGATTCAGAAAAGGCGGATATAAATATCCAGCAGCTCTTCTCTTTTAATTCTATCGAGTATTTCATCATGTCGATCTCTCCTCTAGCGTACCCACTGCGAACGTACAGTCGTCGAGCTTCCTCAAGGACATCGTTTGTCCTGCCCAGCGCCAGGCAGAGCTCGGAGTATTCAACGGATTCGATCACCGATCGTCTCCCCTACCAACAACAGCCGAGGATACTTCAGGGTGCAAGCGAGGAGGTGCTCTTGAATCGATGCTCATGGCTGGAACCACTCGACAACATTATGTCTGACGGTACGAGCGAGCAGTGGAAGAATTCTCTCACAACGATCGCAAGCCATGATATCCACCGCCTGAGCGAGCCCTTCGCTGGCGCTTGTTTTCCGATGCCTCCAATGCCCATCTCGAGTCTTGTGGACCCGCTGGTACTTGATAGGGATCCCAACTTTGAGGTGACATGGGCTGAAGATGGATCCGATATGCCTCGCAACTGGCCAGCGTGGTACAGAGGCACGGTCTTGGCATCTATCTCTTTCGCAACACTGGTAGTGTGAGTACGCTTCTACATCACCCTGATGCAGCTCCGTATAGTACAGCTCAACAGCACGGCTGACTTTTGATTAGCATTATGACCTCGACTGCCTACTCACCAGGTATACCTGGCATGATGGACACATTTGGAATCAAGAACAGGACAATACCGATTCTCGGCGTTACCACCTATCTCTTCGGCCTAGCCTTCGGCCCCCTTGTTCTGGCTCCATTAAGTGAAATCTATGGGCGACGACCAGTGTATATCGTCTCGCTATTGTTGTTCTCTATCTTTCTAGTACCCAGCGCGATGGCACGGAATTTCGAAACTATACTCGTAACACGGTTTTTCGCTGCGTTTGTTGGCTCGGTGGTTATGTCTGGAGCCCCAGGTACATTGAGTGATATTTGCGACGATGAGACGAGGACCCGCTATCTATCAATATGGATCCTAGGAGCGGTCAATGGGGTACGTAACAAGTCGACACAAGATCGCGCAGAGCTGACCAGAGTCGTAGCCAGTTATTGGACCCATCTTTGCAGGCATCATCTTTCAATACGCCGGCTGGAGATGGATAAGCTGGTGGCTCGTTATCCTCGCTTTCATTGCTTGTGCTCTGATGACAGTGGTCAAAGAAACCAATGGTAATGCTATATTGAGGACGCGGTGCGAGCTTCTCAAGACCGTAGATGGGAGGTTCTGGACACGAGCCATGTCCGGTGCAAGTCTTCCAATTGGGGATCGCCTGAGGGCCTCTTTGCGTCAGCCAATACTTATGATCTTCACAGAGCCGATTTGGTAAGCAATCGATCCTTCGTCTCTGCAGTCAGGCTTGAAATCATGAACTGACTCGCTAGCAGTACCTTTTGGGACCTATATGTCGGTTCCGTTTACGCGATCTTATATCTATGCATCGTGGGCTACCCGATTGTGTTCACTCAAATACGCGGCTGGAGCCCTGCCACGGCAAGTACGTGAATCCGATGGTAGCCGAGCCAGTGTACCATGCTGACACCTTCACAGGCCTACCGTTCCTTTCCATCGGTCTGGGCAGCTGTCTTACCGTGATAGCAGAACCAGCAATCCGGCGGGTTACAAGACGACTTAACACTCAAGCCACCACTTCGGTCGACCCTACACTACTGATCATCCTCGCGGGTGGTATCTTACTCCCTATGGGACAGCTTCTCTTCGCGGTCTCCGCAGCGCCTCCAAACTCGCCAGTCGTTGCAATTCTAGCAGGCATACCTCTGGGCGTCGGCAACATGCTCATATTCCTCTACGTCGCTGACTACCTAGCGATGACTTACAAGGCCCACGCTGCTAGCGCTTTGGCGGGCCATGCATCAACGCGCTACATGGGCGCCGCGCTGCTGCCTCTATTGGCTCCGGTCATGTATGGTCGCTTGGGTGCGCTAGTCACTGGACTGATACTGGCGGCCGGTCTGACGATGCTTGCTGCAGTGCCGATTATTTTTATCAAGTGGGGATTGTTGTTTAAGGAAAAGAGCCAACTAGCACATGACAGCGAGGTTTGCAAAGTGAAGGGATGTAATTCGACATGATCTTAATTAGAGATGCAAGACGATGCGAATAATTCAAGGCCTGTGCTTTGCTAATAATGGGAGAGCTGTTTCATCAATACACTATATTGCGCCAGATCCATATCCAGCCGTGCAGTTTCTTTGACCACAAGGGCTATCAGTCCACGTGGCAATCATGATATCCCCCGTGTTGTGATTTTGGCTTCATCTCCAGAGTCCTAGCCCTCAGCTGCTCGCAAGCGAGTTGCAACTCTGGGCCATGCGTTATGGAAGAGATGGTGCCGCCGGAAAGAGAGCAATGTCCAAGTAACGACTGCTACGCATCTACCATCAGTCAAACATGCCAATCCTCGTCGGCATTCATTTCAGACGCAGACGTATAAACGGCAACAAACGAGACTCCGCCGTCTGACTCGGGCACCGCTCTGACGTGTTCGCGGTAAGCCTGCCACGTTCGTTCGACCAGCACCCCCCAAACAGCCCAACAAGTTTCGTCATGCCCAACAACGCCGTCTTTGCTACTCAAGGACAATAAGACGCTCCTAGATATACCGCGGAGTCTTCATCTACGCATCCTCAAGCTCGCTTTCCTAGCTAGGCCATCGACCTCAGATATACCTCCAGAAAACAGATATGAAACTATCACGCGACGGCTGAAACTGCGACACCACTGCAACCAATATCCGTGAGGAGTTGTTGCCGTCATCTGCGTGCTGACTGCTCCAAGGCACTCAATTGGATACCCTGGAGCGACGCAGGCGAGACTGAAAACCGGGCGAGCGTGATGGGGAAGCGGAGGCTTGTCCAAGAATGTAGAGGGGTACTGTGGCGGCTGTTGTACATTCATTTAAGATGCGGTGTGGGGCGGAAGCTGAGGGGACGAGATGGCGAGAGTAGTTCTGTTGCGGTATCAAAGGCAAATGTATATAACGAGTGTATTGTGTTCTTGTCTGTTGTTGTTCTGCTTGTATCTTTTCTCTCCAAGCCTCGCTGCGAAGTCTGGTTTGACGACGTGTTTGTGATGCAGCTGAGGTAAGAGGTGCTCCACAACATGAGGAAGCAGCACCAGACCACCGCCAACAACACGTGATCTGCTTCTCCTCAACCGTTACAGAAGGAGCGCCGGAAGCGATTGATAAATGGGCCGTAGTGTGAGTAATGAAAAGGAAATTACGTGTCCCGAAGAGGGAGAGAGATGTGAGGTTGAGAAAATTTTGCTGCTAATGAAGGTGGAGAGCGGCTGAAGTGGGTGTTCCTTCCAGGTCCCCCCCCCACATGACCATCGCGCAACAACGAGATGACACGTGCGCGCACTCCGCCCTGCTCGCAGCGCCTCACTAGACGTTTATTGTCTATTGTAATCAGGGGCAGTCTGCGAGGATGAAGTGCAGATTTCTCTCCACTTCTGCGCTCGACACCGCGTTTGCCTTGCTGCTTCCCACTTTGTCACTGCCCGTTCGTCACGTGGCAAACCTACTGTTTGCTACCACCAACATTCGCAACATACTTTCTAACCAAGATCGTCACTCGCTCTTCCTTTGTGCGCAAACTTTACTATGGCGACGACCAATATTCTCAAACTTTTGACAAAGGTATGCTATCGCATTCTCGAGCATGCACTGATTGCTGGGCAGTACGATCCGGTCCTTCCCATTATGCCCTCAGCAATGATCTCAGCGTCCAATTGGCATGCCGACAACTTCGCCACGATGTGTCGAAAATGAGAACAGATGCTTGTATGGTATGGACCCGTGATTTTGAATCGCATTCAGGAGCAACTGGCAGGCGTCGGACCTGGGTATCTCTCGTTTATCTTGGACTGTGCCAATATGCTCTGCTTCAACCTCAGCAGATGCTCCTCCACATAGATTCTCGTGTCAAGGACGTTGTGCTGTAGCCGGTAGCGTATGGTCCTCAAGCTTAAGGCGCTCAACTCAAACGCTTTGGATATGCATCAGAGCGTACGAAATGCCGTCTCGCTTCACGTGTTCTGTCAGAGCAGCGTTAAGACTACCGCTTTCCTCGACCCGCGCCACCCATTCCCATTCCCTTCATCATGTTCATCATCGCGCCCATGTCTGTGGCTGTTAGCTAGTGACTGCTACGTGAGGGGGTGACGGACCTGGCATCCCTCCTGCGCCGCCGCCGAGCCCGCCCATCATGGACTGCAGCGCGGACATATCTAGACACGTTAGCTTGGACCGTAGAAAGGCGCGGAAAGCGTACCTGGCATTCCGCCTGCGCCTGCGCCTGCACCACCGCCGCCAAGCATCTTCATCATCGCGCTCTGTGCTGGTTAGCCGAGTCCGGAGAGTAAGACGCGTCCAAGTACCATGTCCGGCATCCCACCAGGGGCCCCGCGACCCGCGCCGCCCATGGACTGCATCCGCCGCTGCATGGCGGCCATCTGTGATTTCTGGTTGAGCCCGCCCATGGCGCCTTGCGCCTTTTGCATACCCTTCTGCATGCCGCCCATCTGGAAAAATTGTCAGTAAAGTACAAATCACAATGGCCATCATCTCGTCCTACCCGCTTTGCCATCCCGGCCATCATCCGGTGCTGCGTGAGCAGCTCTTCGACCTCGCGGACGCTCGTCCCGGAGCCGCGCGCGATGCGGGTCATGCGCGTGGGCTGCTCGACCAGCATCTTGCCGTCGGACTCGAGCTCCTTCTCCGTCATGGAGTCGCAGATGTAGATCATTCGCTTCAGCTTCAGGCTGCCCTCCTCGTCGTCCATGCCGCCCATCATGTTGCTGAGACCCGGGATCATGCCCGCCATCTTGCTCAGCGGGCCCATCTTCATGACGTTGGAGAGCTGGTCGCGCAGGTCGCGGATGGTGAACTTGCCCTCGACCATGTGCTTAATGGTGTCTTTCTGGTCGAGCTTGAGCGACTGCACGTGCTCGACGAGGCCGGCGACGTCGCCCATGCCGAGCAGCTTGGAGACAAAGGGCTGCGGGCTGAAGCGCTCGAGGTCGAGCATGTGCTCTCCGTTTCCGAGGAAGACAATGGGCGTGTGGGTCGCGGCGACGGCGGAGATGGCGCCTCCGCCTGCGGCGGCGCCGTCGGTCTTGGTGATGATGATGGCACCAAAGTCTGCGGCGTCCTTGAAGGCGCGGGCCTGGGCTTCGGCCTGCTGGCCGATTGTGGCGTCGAGGACCATGATGGTCTGGTCGGGACGCACGGCGTTCTGGATCTGCACCATCTCGTCGAAGAGGTCCTGCTCCTGGCTGTGGCGTCCGGACGTGTCCACGATGATGATCTCGAAGCGCTCCTTCTTGAACTTTTCCACGCCCTCGGCTGCGACGACCACTGGGTCCGTCTCGGTGTGGCTGCCGTAGTAGGGGATCTTCGCCTTGGTCGCGTTCTGCTTCAGCTGGTCGAAGGCACCGGCGCGGAAGGTGTCTGCGCAGACCAAACAGGCCTTGAAGCCGCGCGCCTGGTACCAGCGCGCCAGCTTTGTGCACGACGTTGTTTTTCCGGAACCCTGCAGACCGACGAACATGATGACATTCTGCTTGCCCTTCTTAGGCTTGAAGGGCTCGGCGTGCGGGTCGACGAGCTTGACGAGCTCGTCGTAGACGGTCTTCTGGATGAGGCGCTTCTTGTTGACGGCGGGGGCGAGGTTCTTGAAGTCGATGGTGCGCTTGACCGACTGGCGCAGGTTCATGACCAGCTTGACGTTGACGTCGGCCTCGACGAGAGCGTTGGAGAGTTCCTTGAGCATGGCCTCGAAGGCCTTCTCGTCGAGGTTCGGCGAGCGGGTGAGGTCCGAGACGGCGGCATTGATGCGCCGCCCGAGATCTTGGAGCACCATGGCTGCGGTGTGTGGTGGAGAGCTTGAGATGCGGCGGTGGTGGAGGTGCGGCGATGTTGATGTTCGGTGGGGAAGCGTGCAGGGTGGGTCCTGCTTGGCGTGGGTGAACTGAGTCCTGCTTGGCGTCGGTGAACTGAGACCTGCTTGGCGTCGGTGAACTGAGCCCTGCTTGGCGTCGGCGAATTGAACCCTGACCGCCGACGTCTGGTGGAAAAAAAGTTTGGACGCGAGCTCGCCGTCCAACATCACAACAGCAAACACCCACAACCACAATGGTAAACACATCACTTAAACGCCGACGGACGGAGGCGGAGATGCGCAAGGGCCAGCCGAAGAAGGAGAAGAAGAAGGTCAAGCGGCAGAAGTACTACCACAGCTCAGACGAGTCTGGCGATGAGAACGTCGCGACCGATGCGCCCAAGAACTACAAGGCGCCGAGGCAGCAGGAGGCGGAGGAGCCGTTTGAGCCGTCCGGTGCGAATGCAGTCGAGCCGAAGCCGAAGCCGCTGAAGTCGGCGTTGAAAGTACAGCCCAAGCATAAAATGACGATGCCGGCGAAGGTTGCGCCAGCCGATGCAGCGCACGAGTCTCCAGCCGATGCAGCGCACGAGTCTTCGCCGAGCGGTGACGAGGAAGAGGAGGGAGAGGAAGAGGAAGAGGAGGAAGAGGCAGACGAGTTCGACATTGAAGACTCGGACTCGGACGCCTCGGAAACATCGACGGCAGCGGCGCGCAAAGTCAAGAAGCGCAACGACCCCGACGCATTCGCGACATCCATCTCGCGCATCCTCAACACCAAGCTGACCTCGACGAAACGGTCGGAGCCCATCCTGTCGCGCTCCAAGGATGCGCAGACAGCCAACCGGGAGCTCGCAGACAGCAAGCTGAACGAGAAAGCGCGGCGGCAGATCCTCGCTGAGAAGCGGGCGCTGCGCGAAAAGGGACGGGTCAAGGACGTGCTGGGGCTGCAGGACACGGTCAGCACGGCGGCGGTGACGGCCAAGGAGAAGGAGCTGCGGCGCACGGCACAAAAGGGCGTGATCAAGCTGTTCAACGCGGTGCGGGCGGCGCAGGTCAAGGGCGAGATGGCGGAGCAGCAGGCGCGCGAGGGGAACGTGGTGGGGATTGCGAAGCGCGAGGACAAGGTCAAGGAGATGAGCAAGCAGGGCTTCCTGGACATGATCACGGGGGGGAAGGAGGGGAAGGAGCCGTCTGTGGAGGCATAGCTGAAACTATTAGACGACCTTGTGCGTACTTGTAATGTGAAAAGTGATGAGACGTGAGAGGTGAGAAGGTGTGAGAGGTGATAAGATGTGAGAAGTGACAAGACGTGAGAGGTGAGAAGATGTGACAAGTGACAAGACGTGAGAAGTGACAAGACGTGAGAAGTGACAAGACGTGAGAAGTGATAAGATATCAGAGGTGACAAGATGTAACCACGTGGGTGAAGTCACATGATATCTTGTTGTAGAAGGTACCGCCCAGTGGGCAAGTGCACTTACCTCAGAGCTGAGAGCTCCGTACACAAACATCACAACACGACAACAGATAGCAATACAATTGTTGATCCCAGCCTCCATCTGACACTGCACCAGGCAGTTACACAAGACGTGACAAGTGACAAGACATGAGAAGTGATAAGACGTGACAAGTGACAAGACGTGAGAGGTGAGAAGATGTGAGAGGTGAGAAGACGTGAGAAGTGATAAGATATCAGAGGTGACAAGACGTGAGAGGTGACAAGACATGACAAGTGACAAGACGTGAGAAGTGATAAGATATCAGAGGTGACAAGACGTGAGAAGCGACAAGATATCAGAAGTGACCAGACGTGACAAGTGACCAGACGTGATACCACACAAGGTTATGCGTATTTTACATGTTCCGTATGCTACATGGACTGCCAGTCAGTCTTCATCTACTTGAAGTCACTCGCCTGCAGATTCCTCGTCATGCTAGGCAGCTTGACCACCAGCCCATCCAGCGCCTTGCTCATCTTCACCTGACATCCCAGACGCGACGTCTCCGTCAGCCCGAATGCAAGATCCAGCATATCGTTCTCGTCGTCGTCGGGCTCGTCCATGGCCTCGTACTTGGCCTCGTCGGCGACGATGACGTGGCAGGTCGAGCACGCGCAGGAGCCGCCGCACGCGCCCTCCATCTCGAGGTCGTTGGCCTGGGCAATGTCGAGCAGGTTGTCGCCCGCGCTGACCTGGAACGTGTGCGCATGGCCGTCCTTGTCGACGAAGCTGACGTGCAGTCTGTGCGGCGTTAGCCAGAGCGGAGCGGGCGTGGGGGGTTCGAGCTGCGCACTCCTCGCCTGGCTGCGGCTTGTCGAGGTGCGCGTGGCGAGCCGCGGGACTCGACGAGAGCGCCCTCGCAGTGCGCCATGGCTGCTGCAGCCCCGGCGTCCGTGCCGGCCTGCTCGGTGACGGCCAGCGGCGGGCTTGGCTCGAGAAGCATCGTGGGCTGCGCGCGCTGGAGCGCGTCAGGGACTTTTCCCAGCAGCGCGTCAGGGGCTTTTCGCTGCAGCGCGTCAGGGACTTTTCGCTGCAGCGCAGCGCGGTGCCGAAGCGGCTCCTGGACGCCATGGTGCAGGCCGAATCAAGGAAATGCAGGGTCGAGGGCGTGGGAGTGGAAAAGCTGCAGCGCGACAACGACGGCGCAGTGATGCATCGGCGGCGTTGTGATACGTCGGCGCGGATGACGCATGGACTGCGCATCTCTTCAGCTCACCCGCGGCGCTCACCCGCGGCGGTCTTGGACATTCAGCGATACAGTCGTCCAGCACACCACCTCCGCCGCAGACACGCATCCGAGCCCCTCTTCGCCGCCCGACCGCCCACATGGCCGATGTGCTGCCCCTGTCGCGCGATGCCCCGAATCCGCTGCGCCCGTACTACGTGCCGCCGTCGATAGGCCTGGCGCCCGACCTCGCGCCGCAGGCCCGCGGTGCCGCGAGCAGCAGCGCGCCGCTGCTTGCTGGCAGTGCGCGCAGCTCGTCGCCGCCCAACATGTCGCTCGGCAGCCAGGCGCGCGACATGCTGTCGGACCTCGACTACGACAGCTACTTCCCCGGCGCCGCGCCGACCGTCGCGTCGCACGCCAAGAAGCTGCTCGACCAGGCGCTGTGGAACTACACGAGCGTCTTGCTGGCCCAGCCCTTTGACGTCGCGAAGACGCTGCTGCAGGTGCACGAGGCGCGCGGGGGCGACGGCCCGCGCGCGGCCAGCTTTGCCAGCGCGCGACTCGGCGGCCACCCGTCGGACGAGTACGAGTCGGACGAGTCGGACGAGTCGGACGAGTCGGACGACGACGCGCTGGACTACTTCACCTCGGCTGCGCCCGCGTCACACTCGCCGTCGAGATCGCGCTCGCCGCGCAAGCGACTCCAGAAGAAGACGCGCAGCCGCTCGCGCTCGGCGACGCCCACGCGCCCTCCGCCGCCGCCTGCGCGCAGACTGGACCTCAGGCGGCCCGACGCGCTGCTGGACGTGGTGGCACAGCTGTGGCAGAAGGAGTCGGCGTGGGGCGTGTGGAAGGGCACCAACTGCACATTCATCTACAACTTCCTGCTCAAGACGACCGAGAGCTGGTTCCGCAGCGCCCTGTCGGCGCTGCTCAACATCCCCGACCCGGGCGCCGCGGGCGCCGCGGCCATGACGTCCCGGCTCGATATACTCGATAGCCCGTCGCCACTCATGTCGCTCGCCGTCGCCGTCGCCGCCACAGCCATGGCAGCCACAGTGCTCGCGCCGCTGGATCTGATCCGCACCCGGCTGATCGTGACCCCCGTCGCCTCAGCGCCGCGCTCCATCTACCCCTGCCTCGCGCTGCTGCCATCGATGACGGTGCCGTCTGCTCTCCTCCCAGCAACCGTGCTGCACGCCGCCATCCCCACGCTAATCTCCTCGTCAACCCCGCTCCTCCTCCGCTCGACGCTCGCAGTCGACCCCCTCCTCACACCCTCGACCTACAGCGTCGCCGCCCTGCTCTCGTCGACGGTGGAGCTGTTCGCGCGCCTCCCGCTCGAAACAATACTCCGCCGCGGCCAGGTCGCGGTCCTGCACGACAACGAGAACCGCCGTCTGGCCGCCGAGTACCGCCAGCAGCCCGCGGGGGGTCAAGGGGACTATTTCACCCCCGCGCCGCCGATCCTGCGCAGGCCGCTCGAGGACACGAGTCTGCGCCGCTTCCACACCGTCGTGACACCCGGGCCGTTCCGCGGCGTGCTTGGCACGGCGTGGTACATTGTGCGCGAGGAGGGGGGTGTCACGCCCGCTCCTCCTGCTGCTGCCTCGAGTAAAAAGGCCGGGTTTCAGAGACCCGTCAGGACGAGGCGCGGGCAGGGTGTGCATGGCTTGTGGCGCGGCTGGAGGGTGGGGGTCTGGGGGCTTGTGGGGGTGTGGGGTGCTGCTGCCCTTGGTGGTGGTGGGGGGGGGGAGTTTTGATCGTTGACCCTTTGCGTGGGGAGTGTATGACGACTGTGTTTTGATGAGTGTGTTTTGATGACTATTAGCGACAATGGCGTTTTCACTTTTGGGTCTCGGTACGTAGATGCATGACGGTGTAGTTATTCTTATGGCCTTGTCGTGTCTGTCTGTGTCCATCTTCATGTCCACGTCCCTGTCCATGTCCCTGTCCGTGTCTGTCTGTCTGTCTGTCTGTCTGTCTGTCTGTCTGTCTGTCTGTCTGTCTGTCTGTCTGTCCGTCTGTCTGCCTGTCTGCCTGTCTGTCTGTCTGCCTGTCTGTGTCCATCTTCATGTCCATGTCCATGTCCATGTCCATGTCCCTGCCTGCCCGTCCGTCTGTCTGTTCGCCAGCTACGGTTTGCCATTCAGGGATGCTGCCATTTTCGCTTGCACGAGAAGCAGCTGGTGCGCTTGCGAGCAGGCCGGGGCAGCCTTGATCTCCGCATCCCGATCTCCGCATCCCGCAGGCGGCTTCCTACTGGGTGTGGAGGCTGTCTGCCTGTTGCCCCTGCAGTGCTGAGGTGTTGTTGTTGGTGTTGGTTGGTGCTGACACGAATACCGAACCTTCTCACATCGTTCCTTCCTCTCTCGATGTTCCGTGTACAGAAGCAGGAATACCGACATTCGAGCAACCTGAGACGGATGAGGCCCTTTCCCGATTGAAACCTATACATGGCCAATCCCCACCCCGTGGCTACTCTGCATGGTTGTCGAGACAGATCCAGACTCGTCATCGCTCCGAAAGCGATACACCGGGGTTTGCGTCATGGTGTGCCCCGTGCCGCGATATGCTCACACAGTCTTTGCGCATTTTCGAATGTCAATCTGAAGATGAAGGAGTGTGTTCTGTCGTAACCAAGTTTTTGCCATCAAGGCTGATCGAGATCGTCACAAAGGATGGCACATTGCAATTCGTCACAAAGGATGGCACATTGCAATTCGTCACACAGGATGGCACATTGCAATTTGCCCGTCTGGTCCTCGGAGGCGGCTTACCGCTTCACACACCATACCTGACACTTTCGCATTGCTGGGAAGACGTCAAAGCCAAGCCAGTATCCCTCCCACAGAAGATGCTCAGCGTGTTTCAGAATGGTATACCACTGCAAGACCTGTCCAAAACGTTTCGAGAGACTTTGCAAACTACAAATTCGCTAGGTTATCGTCACGTCTGGATAGATTCTCTGTGCATCCTACAAGACTCGGATCAAGATTGGAAATATGGGGCAGCAAGGATGGGCGACATCTATCGACATTCCACGTGGGCGACATCTATCGACATTCCACGTGGGCGACATCTATCGACATTACACGTGGGCGACATCTATCGACATTCCACGTGGGCGACATCTATCGACATTCCACGTGCACAGTCGCCGCCACTGGCACTCGACATGGCAATGACGGGCTGTTTTTTGAAAGAGATGCTCTCGTTTTTACAGCCTGTCCTCTATATGAGGGGAAACATGGCCTACGGCTGTACGCTTATCAGCCGCTGTCTGATAGGGCCTGGGCAGTGCAGAAAAGATGTTTATCATCAAGGACGCTTATTTTGGTTCTGAAATGGTGTCATGGGCATGTCGACGTACCGAAGCCTGCAAAGGTCCTACTGCGCACGATATTAACATGCGACGTTGCTCATTCTCAAAGCTGCTCGACAGAAACACGAACGAAAGAGACAGTCAATAAGTCATGGCATGGCATCATACGGGAATATTCGGCTTGCAAACTAACGTTTGGAAAGACAAGTGGCCAGCGTTCCAAGGCCTGACCACTGAGGTTGAGAAGGCGCAAGGGTGGACAATTGTGCAAGGCCTGCGCACTCATCTACTCAGCAAAGATCTTCTGTGGCTCGCAAGCGGCCCCGAGAGAGGTCTAGAGACCGTAGAGCTTGGGGAACCCTCCTGGAGCTGGCTAAACACCAAAGCGGGAGTCTACTGGGAAGATTCCTGCAGTATCCCTGACGCGAGAATCGTCCTGCAAGAGCCATCTGCGCCAGATGACGCGAGAATTACTGCTCGAGATCTATCTGAGCATTCCATTCAGATCGAGGCTTGTATGATCGATTTCGGGAGCCGCGGAGGAAGAGACTGCACCCTTGCAGTCAAGAACCCAAAGTACTACATCCCTTCACTAGAGTACTTCATCGCTTCACCTGGATGGTCAGTACATGAGTGGTATCCGTTTATACGTGGCAGATGGTATCCGGGCACCATCCCAGTCATCCACGGCAATCTGTAGGCTCTGCAGATCTGCTCTAGACGACGGAGCTACACCTCCGGCAGGACATGGGACCATCACGCGTCTGGATTAATCATTACTCCGGTGCTGCATGGGCCAGGATACTGGAGAAGAGTGGGTACGTACGACACCTGGACCGATTACGATACATCCAAGGCAGATTCACGTCCAAAGGACTCAGGTGAACGTGCGTATGAATCGACATCAGACAAAGAGGAGTTTTCAGAAGAGGAGGCGGCTCTCCGCGGCCATCCTTGCCCGTGGAACCGAGAGAAGACTACTATCTTCCTGATCTAGCTTCCCACATCGTCGACCATTGACGCCCCTCCTGAGCCGCAGCGAGGCGTGATGGCCCGACTACTGTTCCTTGACGACAGCGCATACTATCAGGACTCTCTCTACCACTCTATGTTGCCACGAATGTGGCTGCTGTACATATTTCTGTCTAATCGTCGTCGACCTTGCAGTGAAATCTTGTGCTTTCCAGCCCTGCACCACTTTGCTTCGCAACGCGACAATCACCGGGACAAGAACTGCCAGGCACTCCTCGAAAGGGGCTTCTAAATCAAGACTGACATTACGTGTCCGCTCTGATAATCAGCGATCTGGCGCAACAGAAAAGTACGGCACGCTGCTCCAACATCCACCACATCGCCACCAATCGACTCCTGTAAAAGACCGTGAATTTTCAGAGCTACGTTATCCTCCAATTTCTACACTCATCACAGAGTCCTGCCCGCTTCCACTGAGAGAAACACGAACAGTGAAAAGATACGGAAATTTGCTTCAAGTCTCCTCCAAACCCCCAACATCCGCACTGCTACTAACCGTCAATATCATAGCTTAGCCCTGTGATATGCATCCACGACTTTTTTATTTTTTCCGCTTCCACTCCACGTACTATATCGATGGCCTGCGCACACTGTCTCTGCATTTCACGACCTCCACTATTCTCCTCACCCTCACAGGTCTTGCAATATATGCGTGCTGCCGCTTGTATATTTCTTCCTTTATGACCACCATCATCCCGCCGTCAAGAGATATCGGTGGATCCACGTGTTTGGTGCTACAGGTCTCCAGCGTAGATAAATACTGGTACTAAGAAGGTAGATCCCGCATGTACATGTGGCCACCGGCTGTCAAGCCGTTGTCAGATGAGGGTCGCGCCCGCTTTAAGAAAGCAGTCTTTCGATGCTCGCATCGATTTATTTTTGAATAGAATGACATTTGGCGATGCTCCCGCATTCCATAATTCACACTGGGCTAGGTCGCTGTATGGAATGCACGATTGCACGAATGCGCTGGCGCGATTGACGCAGACGTTTGAGTACGATTGCGGAGATGACGACGAGAATGTGCTGGCACGATTGACGCAGGCGTTGGAGTACGAGTGCGGAGATGACAACGAGACCTCGCGCCCAACGAATGAAGACGCGATGTCCGACTCGCTTCGACAGCACCGGATTTACTGTGCTGGCGAGGTATTACCTTAATCGCCACCGCTGAGTTATTGCATACACGTATCTTGGAGACGTACCATTTATTACAGCGCATTATTCTGGGATAGATAAATAGGTACCCTGCTACAGTTTCCCGTAAACATCATCAGCACATCTACAAACCTCCTAAAGCAACGGTAGAAATCTCCATTTTTTTTGTGCCAAACAGATATTAACAGACCGACCATGGCTGGCGAAATACCAAAGTACATCAGGAACAGTCCGGCTATTCGCACGATTCAAGCTCGCCTGGATGTCGAGTGGCAGATTGAGCGTCGCCAGAAGTACTACAAGTGCGTCAGGAAAGGCATGTCCAAGAAAGAAATCGACGAGGTCCTCGACAAGTTCGACGACGAGGCGATCGATCGCGAGGATGAAATCATCGGTGCAGCGTGCGAGGAGATGATGGCCATAGCGGAATTTAGGGAGAGCAGGCGTAAGAAGTGGGAGGAGCGATCCGCTAAGGGGGAGGAGAAGAAGGAGGAGAACTGAGCAGGTGCACTGTTCGATAGAGTTGGAGAGGAAAGTGCGCAAGGTCTCACGGGTGTGTGGTGCACATTGTTTCATTTGACCTGCAGGTTGATCTAGAATCGCTGCTAGGAACCCGACAAGAATCGACTGGGTGGTTGCACACTAGATCCGGATTCTCACAACCATCTTGTTTGTAGCTCAAGCCTAAGACTGCAGGCGACCTTAAATCGAACGCAGGGACACTGATCTCTTATTATGGGCATTTGTCTGCTTGCTGGTATATCTTGACCGTAGACCTAGCTTCTACGTCAGGACTTCAAGCTCAATCAAATGATTTAATCAAATGAAAGGAGACTGTGGTCCAAGATCATTACCTTGTTTTACACGACATTGTCAACTGGACGTAGTACTAAAATCTACAGATACAGGATATAGCCGTAGATTGCAGTAAGCACCGGCATTTATGTCAATCTAACTTATAGCTGCAGCTGATTATCAAGCTCGTCAAAAAAAAAACTACGGTACCGACATCCACAAGGCGGACATCGTTGACCTTATTTTGGTCGGGGCTCAGCGGGGTCTCGGTTTCTGCACAATACGAACAACGATACTACGGTGACCCTCTTTGTGGCTCTTCTCTCGGCTCTCAATAGTAATTGGCATCAGTTTGCGCCTTCTAGGGGATATCTGCTCAACACAGTCTTAGACGGTGTCATCCAGGACATACTGCGAGCAGCCGCGATTCAGATAAAGGCCAAGGCGAAGTCAGATTTCGAGGTCACTCAATACTGCGACCAGTGCGAGACGCCTGGGCACAATTCAGTCAATTGTGCTCTTTCCAACGACAGGTCCATCGCTGCCTTCCTGGGGTCATCTCCGTAGCACGTTAGCAGTAGGCCTGTAGACACAGTAGAACAAGAAGTAAGGTCTCCGGAAGAGGTTCGACCTCAGCTTTTATGTGCATCTCCTACCCCGCATACCAGCAGATGGTAAACGCCGTGGAAATCTGGCAGATCATGCAAGCTTTTAGAAGCTTAGGCACGTTTACAAGGCCCTTTTGTATCCCGAGGTACATGAAGACCCGTTAGCTTTACTTAAGTAAGAAATCTTTTTGGCTCATCATTGTTTTTCAGCATTAAGCGTAGATACCGACCCGCAGCAGCTGCCATCTCGACGTTTTCGAGCTTGTGCAGCGTGTAGAGCATGAACATTATGCAGGGGCTGGGACCAGGCTTTCGATTACCAAGCCTAAGGATGTTGCAATGTTCCTTCCAATAAATCCCGATTGGGAGGTGCTCTGGAACTGATTGGACGCGATTGATTTGCATTCGCGGGTTTGCGGCACGGCGCGCTCGACCCCAGTCATGCCAACAGTATGACAGTATAGCAGCCTGAAACAACCTTGGAAGGGTTGGATCATGATCGCACGTCATTCGCATTAGCTCAGGCCAAAGGTTCGTCGCCTCCATTGCGGATTGGTAAATCTGGAGAACAACTTCACCATAGGAGTGGCTGGCCAATACGCAGCAGTTCGAGAAAAGAAGCAAGCGGTGCCTTCGTGGATCAGCGCGAGAACCGATCGCAAAGCATTGGCCTGCCGGAAAAATGCAAAAGCCTTTACCTATGCGCAGGCTCGGTTAGGTGATTAAGATGAGGTCTCGCTTGTTGGTAGTGTGCTACAGCTCGTCCAGTAGGCTCGAGCATCACCGTGCGCACCACCCAATGGCATCACCCTATAGATAGGACCATACACCGGCATCCCAAAGGATCAAATCTGTCACTTGTGGCGTTGATTGAAACACTTGCGCTCTTCTCACATTCCGTTCCCAGCTCATGAGGATTACACAACCAACTAGTACCAAGGAACGCAAGATACGTATAGCGTTGGTGGAGCATCACTCGTACATGACAAGCTTTCTCAGACAGCAAGTCGTGGACTTTCCAGATCATTTACTGGTCAGAGATGACCAGTTGAGTGCAGATTCATTTTACTTGGCTATGTGGCTGTCTTCAGAACGGGCCGGTTTGCAGCACTGCGATACTCCAGCTCGCTGCTCAGCCTCGTTTGCTGAAACACTATTTAGTTCACATGTGGTGAGCATAGCCACTCTGGTAAGGAATACATAATTCATGTAATTCCAATCGCGGCATTTCCTGACTATACCAGTGTCCAACTTCGAGCATCCACAGCACTATGGCTTCATCCCAACCTCGTTCCCCCAAAGCGCTGCCATCTCCACCCTCTACAGGCCACGGAACTGCAGATAACCCTTCTCCTCGCTTACGCTCACCTGCTACAATCGATAGTTTAACCCCACGCAAGCGCAAGACCCCAATATCGATACGACACGAGCCTCAATACATTGGAGAGCAGAGCCGACCACTTGCTCCAAAGTCAGAATCGGTGGTGATGCTGAGTTACGACCATCCAAAAACTCCCGTCGGCTTGCAAATTCCCCTTAGTAAGAGGGCTAAGCCTACGCCCGAGCGTATCGTTCAATCCAGAGAGAATGCAACAAATGAGAAGCCAATAAAGGTTGTCGCCTCCAAGGAAAAACCATGCAGATCTCTCTATAGTGAGAACGAGAAAAGGTCGGCAGGAGCAGAGTCAGTAAACACATCAACTAGTCGAGCGACAATGCTCAACGGCATGATGATTGACTTGGAAGATGGGATCTATCCGGAGGGAGAGCCACCCTCCGATCTTCACTCAGGGAGCGTACAACTTCATGACAGACTTAAAAAGAAGCTTGGACAAAAGCTCACCCCAAAGGATCAGAGAGGGTGTGTCTACATATTCTCTGACCCGAAAAGACCTCATCTTCATAAGATCGGGAGAACCAAGGAAACACTTAAGCGGATGGGTCAGCTCAATCTCTCCTGTGGACTTCAGCTGGAGCTTGTAGGAAGTGTGGAAGTCGAAAATTATTTTCGGACCGAGATCCTCATCCACACATACATCTCCGATCTTTGTCGGCCTTACAAATGCGCAGTATGTAATAAAAAACACGGCGAATGGTTCGAGATCAACAAAGAACCTGCACAAGCATATGTGGCGAGGTGGGTGGCTTTCATGAACAAAGAAAATCCGTACGACGCGAAATCAAAAGATCTCCATGCTTTCTTCAGGAACCGGATTAGTCTTCGAGATAATCTCTTGACGGGCCCTGATACCGAAACTATCCGGAAGAATTGGGAGCAAATCTTGTCGACGACTGCTGCAGACCGCTTTGGGTACACCTTCAGAAGTATATGGGAGGTCCTTTGGCAGTTCTACTGGCCGATCAATGCCATGGTTGCGTGGACGATAACTTTTGTTGCCATTCAGCATCCTGTCATGTTCATATTCATGGCTGCGTCTGTGATCGGCACTTTTGTCACCATGGCTCATGACTTGCATGATCTGTGGCACGACACCAAAGTGTCGAAAAGAAGACGTTCGAAGTGACAACAAATGAGATTTTTCCCGTCTTGTAGCCACAGGACAATTTTGTCTCGGAGGGTAGAAATTCAGATTCGTTCCCCAAGTCTTTCATAAATCTTTCTTACAAAAATAAGCGGCTAGCAGGTTAAGTCAGATTGTCACATAGGTTTTCATGCGCAATGTACTCATTGATACCACCGCAGATAGGATCTCTTTAGGCAAAGAAACCTACTACAGCAATCCAAATACTTAGAACTACAAACGGCTCAAAAATGACGGTTCAGCGAACAGACTTGCGTCGGGATGCGTCTCCAAGTCCTGGCGTCAGAGACTCGGGATGCTCAGCAAAGACTGAGAGGTATTAGTTAGGGACGACTAACTGAGAAATTTCAGCAATGCAGTCTCCTCCCCTTTGAATTTACCTGCGACTTCGATTACCATCGTTATCTCACCCTATTATGTGAGCCTACACGACCAACGTGTCGGCGAAGGCCCGAAGCGAGTCCTCAAGCTTGGCCTCATCGAGTCACCAGAGATGATGGGAATCAAGATCCACATGAATGAGATCGAACTACCAAGGCGAGGTAGGCCGAAGCTTTGAGGTCCTACGTCGTACACCAGCCGATGTCTCCAAAGCGCGCGCCAACCACTCCTTTCTTTCTCTGCGCTCGCCTATCCGCATGAGCATGGTATTATGCACAGACACAATGACTCTGTCAAATCCTCATGCCGCGGGCCTCATATCTTCATTACTGACTTCGGTTGCTACCAAGGTAGTCTGCCGTGCGAAGGGTTTTTTGACACTACTAGTGGACTGTGGACATGTCTTTTGTCTGGAAAAGTCTGACCTACCAGCTCGGACTGCAGACATCATCTCCCTCGGTTCTGTCTACTCTGAGATGCTCACTTGTGTCTTCAGTTTCGGACTTTATGAGCTCGAGGAAGTACCAGACTACTGCAGCATTTGTTGCTTTCGGTTCAGGCGGCGTGTACTCAACAATTATCGGTCCCACAAGTTACTTCACGATGGTTTTTACAACAAGTGTCTCGAACACATGTTGAATGTGAAGAGTCAGCCTCTCATAAACCCGAAAGATATCCATTAGATGCCCTTAATCAAATTTAGAAACTCTAGCAGGGATGAATTCGAGTGTGTCTGTGTTCCTAGAGCTATGAACCGAGTCAGCAAGAAGCAAGCTGGCTGGTAGATTGCTCAAAGAGCTTTGGGGTGGGACGAATTTGGAAACAAAAAAGTCGTTGTCGCTGATCGTAGGACCTTGGGAAGGGGTGTAAGAGGAGAAGTGCAAGAAGACATGGTTCCCAGCTACCCTATTGGCATGGCAAGAAAAGGTTTCCCGATGGAACGGCAGGAGATGCTGGCTCAGCGAGAACTGGAACGCGTCAACCCCGAAACTCAAACTCATGGCCACGCAATATGATTCAGTGTGAGTCCCCAATAGACCATGCTCTTAATTGTGTGGCTTCTGCTCTCTGCGATGTATATCCTGCCACGATGCCTGATAAAGTCAGTATAATTTGTTCGTTCACTTTCTCGAAGGAACTGACCTGATGATTCGGATATAGAATAGAGTCCGCCACCACGACATTTTCCCTTCTACTGGCCGCAAAGACGATGACTTCGGCGACATCTTCAGGAGTCAATGGACTGCAGCCCCTGTTGCGGATCAGGCCAATGCACATATAGTATAGGCCGGCGACTTACTCGTAAACTTTTTCTGCAGATGCTTCGTCACCTCTGTTTCGTATTATAGTGAACTCCTGCATGCTCATCAGTACATGCACTCATCGTCGATAAACTCACAATTGGATGTCCTTACCGTGAAGACTTGCCCTGGGTCAACAGTAATAACCCGAATCTTGGTATCTATCAACTCTCTCCTCAGCGCCTCGGTGAAAGCTCTCACAGCCGCTTTACTCGCACAGTAGATCTACACATCACATAATCAGCTTGCCAGATCTCCCTTTCGAACAGCCTCATAAGCCCATTTCGGAGCCGTGTTTCCACTCACCGAGCCGCTGGGATATGCCTCCCTCCCCGCAATACTCCCCAGCATGATGACGTCTCCCCTCCCACCCTCCGGTCTCTTCTTCGCAATCCTGAGAAACTCCTGCGTCATTTGAATCAACCCCGTGACATTCGTCGCCCACACATCCTCAATGACTTGATTTGGGATATCTGGCGCACGCTCATACCCGCTCATGAATCCCGCATTGTTGACGAGAACATCGACTTCTTTGAAGTCTTCTGGCAGATCGCGAAATAGTTGTGACACTTCAGAGGGCTTGCTGACGTCGAGTTGCACTACGTAGATTTTGACGCCACTGCCTAGCTCTGAGATGATCTGTTGAGAGATATCGTGCAATCTATCCACGCGCCGTGCTGTGAGGATGAGGTTGATGGAATGGGGTGATGTGCGCGCGAACTCGAAGGCGCAGGAGCGGCCGATACCGGAGGACGCGCCCGTGATCAGCACGGTTTTGCCGTGCAGATTCCTGACCGCGTTTGTTGGCATCGTGGAGTGTGCATGCGGATTTTTTTATTGAGCCAGAAGATGGTGTTGGGTGTACAGATGGATGTAGATGAAGATGCGGGAACTAATCCGTGACGCGCAAGGTGCGATGCGGGGTGGAGGGGTGTACTTCGTAAAAGCCGAGAGGACCGTTCCGTGACTCAGTGCATTGCAAAGCGTAAGGTACCGAGTTGTCTTCAAACTCAGATCGACATCAATTGGAGGGAGACAAGTACTACACACCCATTGTACATCTACCCGGGTGTGGCCTGCACGACCTTCCTCTGTTGATCTAAAGATTTGGATACCTTCACGTCTTCGCCATCTCTCTTCTTGGTTGTCGAACCCTTCTCCACTTGTGTCTTTCTCGGTGCATCAACACCGCTTGCCTTCTTTTCCGATTTGCCGGTTTTAGCTTTACGTGGTTCTGTCTCATGAGCCCCTTCGATTTTTACGCCTGCCTGGTCACTTCTCTTCCTCGTCGCAGCAGTGTCCGTGGTTCTCATAGCGGTATCTTCTCGCTTCTTTGGTCGAGACGATTCAGTTTTCAGCTTTGGAGCGGGAGGTAACAATGCCTGACAACCATCATCTTTGAACTTGCCGACTGGCTTCTCACGCTGTAAGGCGTGCACGACGTCCAACGCTTGTGGTCTTGATCTTCTCTTCGTCTTCAACATTGCTTGCAAACAACACTGCCAGAGCTTGCGGCCTCTTTCCGATTTCAATTCTTCAGTGAACCACTTCTTTAACCTGTCAATGACCTCGTGGTACAAAGGTTGTCGTTTGGTATTCTCCAGGACAAGAACAAAGGCGTGCATCGCAGCAACGCTCTTGTTGAAAACCGATGTCATTTCGGCGAACACCAAGGCTAGAGAAAAGACATCTGACGTATTTCCATGACGTACTTCGTACGTGGTCCTACCGTCCTTAGTAATCTTTTCTGCGTTGCCAGTTCGTATGTGGATTTCCTCGTCATATATGTCAAGGACTTCTGGGGCAGCGAACCGGCGCGTCGCCTGCACGGTGCTAGTTGTGGAGGTCTCAAAGTCCGGCTTAAATACTCTCGAAGAACTGAAGTCGGTGAAGTAGACGGTATCTCCGCGGTGTATGATATTACTTGGCTTGATATCTTCGTGGCGCACACCTTCCTTGTGCATGTACGCAAGGGCGGAGGCTAGGCATGAGAACCATTGGGAGACCCTACTCCTATACTGGTTTTGGTCTGATGGTGACATCCCGGGAAACTTGTCGAGCAGAGTTTCAAGGTCTTGATTGCCGACAGGTGACATTATCAGGAAGTAGGTCGTGAGATTTTTCTCCCTCTCCGAATAGCAGTCAAGAATATTGACGACATGCTTGTGCCTTGCGCGCTGCAAGTTCTCAACTTCACGCTTTATCCTGTTCTTCTCATCCTGAGCGCGACGCTTGTTTCGACTTTGTAAGAACATAGACTTCCTCGCTACGCTTCCTATATGGCCTTTGACAGAGACTTTGCGCACCTCACCGAAGCTGCCTTTACCGAGTATGTCTCCTTCGATGTACTCGAAGCGGGCACCTGCGGTTGTACCTTCCCATATTGAAGTGGAGTCATCCGCGGAAGAGGACTCAAGCTGCGCTAAAAGAACGGCAGAAAGCCTCCTGGACGAGGCCCGTCGGGTGATGTTGCTTGATTCAGTTTTCTGTTTGACGCTTGTCGTTTCTCCCGGCACTTGATCCCTGACCTGCCGCGGTGTAGGGATTTCGATCGGTGGCAAAGGTGAATTAGATCGGATACGGTGATCGTGCCTTAATGTCGGTTTTGTGAGTTTTCCATCCGCGTTGGGGTCCTTGACTTTCGATACCGTGATCCAGTAACCCTGAATTCCATCTTGGTAGCCCGCCTTGTAACTATCTCCATTCCTCTTGCACTCTCGCTGGACGCTCTCCAGGGAAACACCAGACCAGAACCAAGGGTTGATCGAGCCCATCATAAGACTGTGTGTGTGACTAGGTATAGAGCACGTGCATCAAATAGTAAGAGCAACGTAATTAACGATTCTGAATGACCGTTGAAATTCAAAAGGACGAGATGAGGGGCTCGCTTCCTGTGGAGGCTGAAGCTGACCGAACAGGGTATCCTGCGCCTGACAAGGGCAGGCGCGGATGACTCCACCAATCGCAGGAACATCAAGAGGCACTTTTGCGTCTCTGGCTCCACCTGGTGGCGTCACCAGACTGATCGCCTTCGTCCTGCATCGAGAAGCTGAGCATGCGAAGAATGCAGTCAATGCGTTGGGGCCGAGCTCAGAGCATGCTTGTTCCGACTGTACACATTGGATCAGTCGCGCGCGTGGGCCGCAGTTGGTTACAAAGATTGACGACGATCGTGAGCGTAGTATCACAAGGGAATGCGATTTCGAGTGCAGAAATAGATGCAGGTTTATTTGGTGTTAGAAAGCTTGTTTGTGTGGAAGGGGCAGGCCGCGGCCGCGGCAGGCAAAGAAGCTAAGTCGCGTGTGCTCCTTCATCGCGAATTGTGTTGTTACATGCATAAGCATAGTAATACTTCTCTAGTCCGTTGATCCCTTAACGATTCAGTACAAACATCAATTCCATGAATAACAACAGGGTAACTCACTGGACACCTTTTGGCAGCCGCGTTGCAGAGACGAATCATGACGACAAGTCCCGGCCAGCGCAGCCAGATGCCAAACAGGAAAGCATGACTGGGAAATCAATATATACTTAGGCTTCTGCGTAACGGCTTAGGTTTAGAGCTCTTGTGGACGTTCTACCGCTCGCGAGGCAATCTTATGGCGACTCTTGTTGGCTCGCTCAACTAACTTCGAATTCGCAGACGTATGTTCTCTCTACCGATGCTAGATGGTCATTACGCTGCTTCCCTTTCTTGCTTTCGCTATCTTTCGATGGCTTCTGTAGTCGCGGATGCCTGGCTCGGTCGTCTCTGCCATCCAAATCACCCTCGGGTCTTCAGCTTCTGAGAATTATGCTTCTTCTTAAGGGCGGTACAATTTGTCTCCATGGCAAGACTTTGCTACTCTACATCAAGCTACGTCGGACCATATTGCGGTTAGCCTGGGTCGCTTCCCGTTGCAGGCCCTAGACTTAAACGTACCAAACGAGACTCCTGTCGGGTGACTGGGGTACTTGTCGTATTCTGTCGTAGACTTATTCGTCTCTTTCGATCGACGCAAGGTCGTCCTGCGCCTTTCGTTAGAGCGGTATTTACACTCACACCCGGATTGTTGCATGCCATAATCTCGCTCCTGATGCGAAGGCTCGATGGCAAGCATCGCCGTGGAGTTTAGGAGGACCTCCAGTGCACGCAGGCAGTATCGTGTGTGGCTCGGACGGCAACGGGAAGGTGCATAGATTCAAGAGAGCGAGATTCGTCACTAGACTCATATTGCAAAAGGCAGCTGGTCTGCCAGGTGCGCAGTCAAGATTCATCCTTGACACATCAAGGAGACTTTTATAGTCCACATTCATGCGTCGTAGAACGATTGCCTCCAGCTGGCCGAATCGTCTTCGCACGCAAGATGATGTTATTTTTCGCAGCCAAGTCCTCCAGTCTCGCCCATTGCACCGAGAAGTCGACGTATCTAATAATGCTCAGATCGATAGGCGTGGTGTTCAGTTGCAGCAGCAAGTGTAGCGTTTCCAAGGATATCGAGCGGCATGAAAGCAGCAGTCCTGCACCGATGCCTGATGCATCGAAACGGTGCTTGGTGCCGTTAAACTGTAGATACCCGGATTGACTCGTGAGGGCGTAGCGCCAGATCCTTATTAGGGGCTCTGCTGGCAGTTCGAGGAGCCTGCAGGTCATGTTCGGAGAGGTGCGTTCCAAGCTGGTCCCCGTGTCGGCGTGCGTTCGGTTGCCAGGGTGAATGATGTCTCGCTGAAACTGTGGAGCTGAGCAGTCAGGGCGTGGATCTGGAAAGCGTGAATCTCAGTCCAGTAGCTGCAGGCGGTCTCGGCTGAGAGCTGTGCTGGTTAGAGTAGATAGTGCGCAGACAACGAATGTATTGACGAGATGAGGCGGCGTTGGTAGAACCGAGTCCCTAAGGCGACGATTTTTTGAACGGCCGTTGTCGTATGCAAGGGCACACTGGGATGTAAAAAGGGTCGTGTCACGTGTGCGTTGGCTTTGCAAAGCGCACCTTTGACCCTACCATATTCTCAAAGAATGACCCCGCTCTTTTGACCTGGCAATGTGCTCTCTTCGAACTCAATCTTCTTGACATGCTGGCCTGGCACAACGATCAACCCCACGTAGCGACTGCTCCAAGTCACCTTTGCAGACGGGTTCCCTGACTCTTCAACTGCCTTGCGAATGGCTTCAGCAGAAGGCGCACGATACTCATACGCAAGAGACAAGATGATGTTGCGGTCCTGCAGTCGTTAGTACCTTGTATGTACCCTCAGTCTTGCAGACTCACCTTGTCAGTGCACTTCATCTGCCCGCCAAAGACGCGCCCGTCAGAGGCATGAATCCGCAGATTCTTGCCAATGAACTGCGAGAGCCAAAATGTGGCTTGTTCGTTGTCCATTTTGGTATTGGTTCTGCTTTTGCTGCTCGGCGACTCTAAGTATGGGAGATACCAGCTGTATCGTTTTGCAGACATCTCAACGACGATAGCGTGGACGCTGCGCTAACAGTAGAGGGGTGTGGCTTCATCGTGGCTTCCCGCTGTGGCTGGTGGTGTTCGGAGAAGATGTTAGTCAGCAAGACTTTTGAGCCTGGAGCCTCGCATCTGAGAGCGGACAGGCGTGCGACCAACCATACATCACCATGTACTCAATACGTCGGAGCTGCCAGTCGGCACTGCGCAATTCGAATGGCGTCGCTGTCTATGCCAATGGCTCGCGCCGCGCTTTCTCGCGGAGTGTGGCACGGTCAAAGGGTGCGCATAAGCCATACAACTATCGCTGTGCCCCATATTGACATCCTCGTAGGCGGCCTTCCTGTCTTCCTTGAGCCCTCCTCCACCGAACTCTCAGCTACACTCGCCAAGATCAACTCGAAGGTCCTCCTCCCCGAACACTTGACACGAGAACAGCAAAAGCTCGTCTACAAGGAGAAGGGGCGCGCAAAGCTCGAGACCGAACCTGTCGAGGTCACCGTAGGCGACGTGACCCTTCCCCTCGAATTCATCGACCGCAACTCGCGACCGGGCCGATGGGACAGCCTGCAGGAAGTGATCAACCAGAGCGAAACAGCAGCAGATTGGGAGAATCTAGTTCGTGTACTGGAGGGCTTCCACAGCGCCGGTATTGCCGTCAAACCCCAATGGCAGGAGCTTGTAGTACGGAAACTGAACGAGAACGGACACCAAAATATTGTTCTGAAGGCGCTGCAACGAGTCAAGGCCACGGGAGTGCGATTGAGCAACTATTCCGTTGCGTTCAGAACCTTGAAGGGCGCACACGACCGGGCCGCAGACTCTGACTGGGAAATGGAGGAGACTGTCAAGGCGCTGCGGTATGCGCGACAGGTCGTTGAGCTGATGGAGGAAGAGGAGCACCACGCCGTATCGTCTCTGAAGGGCGTCAAGCAGTTTCCAACCGACTGGAGGAGTGCGCCCTTTGTCATCGCCATACCTACAGAGCTGGCCGCTATCGTTGCGCAGAAGCACGAAGGCGATGTCGAGGTTGTGAAGAACCTCGCCAACCGCCTCGTCAACGCCCTCAAGCAGAACAACACCGCCGCACTACCAAAGACCCACGAACCATCAGCGATCCAAGCTGAGGACTCGATCGACCGTGTATCCGCTCTCGCTAAAAAGACAGAAGCGGACTTTAAGGGCAAGAAGACACAGACCGAAAGCCTCAACCAGTACTGCCAGGGATTGTTCGAGTCAATGGTCATCTGGAATGCGCTGAAGACATCAAAGGTTGTGCTGGGCGCGGACATGCCGCTTGCAGCAGAGGCTGCCGAGTACCAGAGCAGAGCCAAGCAGGTGCTGGATGAGAGCGTGCAGGCTCTTCCTAAGCTGCAGATGAGGGACGGCCTGGAGCTCAAGAGCCAGTACCCCGCTTACATCCGAGAGCAGGTGCAGAAGTGTCAGGCATAGATTCGATGTGTGGGATAGGTGTACGATGTAAGACTTGTATGATGAGTTTGTACAATGTAACATAAAGCTGAGCGCGCAATCAGTGGTCAGCATCGCAAGTGCAGAACTTTTTAAACACAACATAAACTACCCCTATGTTCTGTCACGGGGCACCCGACCAGATCACAATGTATGCTCAAAGTTCTCAGATGCTTATCGAACATCAAGTCTCAGCGGGATGTCAATAACTATCGCGCGACACACACCGCCGCCTCCAACCCTCACCCTTAGGCAGCCATTAGCTTTGATTTGATTCGACAAATCATCCAGACAAGAACATAACACGCAATTCTTTTCTCCAACACTCTCACACCGGACACGGCCAGCCAGAGCGCATTTCCGACGCAAAACGAATACCCCGTAGCCGGTGATACAGTCGCTGACCGATGAGGTGTTAAGTGGCTAAAGACCGGCGAGTAGACTCATCACGTTAAAACAGTCGCTGGATGACACACACGCCAAAGCACTGTTTCAAGATTTTCGTTAGCGAGAGTGGCTGTTGAACGATATGTCGAGTTTCAACATCGACTTTCACACTCCAAGACACGTGTGGTGGTTTATGAAGCGCGTTGATACAGCGGGGTCAGGAACTGTCGCTGCTATCCCTTAGAAGGGACGCAAATAGGAAAAACGGGATGGCTCCTGATTCAGATTTTGAATAATGTTGGGGCCGTGGAGATTGGGAGTAGAGAGCGTCACACGTGTATGTAGTATCCTTCGCTTTCTGTCCTCGGCGCCATTTCGAGATAGTGCAAACGCCTCGGTGAGAAAGAGACGACTGTGTGCGCCGTTCTCTGTAGTTCGGCGCAAGGCCTTCTACAGTGAAGCATTCTCGAATCGCCCTCGATCAAAATGATGTGGCCCTGGCGAACTTGGTCCTTGCTTCGGCAGATCTTGTTTACCTCTAGATGACTCTCTATGCTTTTCCAAATGTCGAATCGCGTTTCTTCTTGGTCAGTGGCATTCGCCTGGGCTAGAGTTTGAGACGATGCTAACATTGACACAGGTCTTTACCATTATCTCTGGCCTTGGCTGGATCACCTTGGTGTATGCACTTCCAGAGATTCCCAGGATGCAGTTGGAGAGTGTAGCGAAGTTGTTCTGCAACGACCCAGCTGCGATCGCTGCGCTTACCGAAAGATTGCTGGTGAGGAGCGGATTCATGGGATGAAGACGGAGGCAGTTTATGACAGTATGGTGTTGTTCAAACGTGTAGTGGTGGAAAAGATGGCAATTTTGTGTACTTGCAAATCTATTGCGATACATTAATGCAAATGCCATAAGCTTTTCGATTCGCTATGCAAGAAATGCTCACATGACCGAATGCTTGGTCATGATCAAATCCTCGTGAAGCCTTGAGAAGTGCCTCCAACGCCGAATAATGATGCAGAAATAGAGGACATTACAGTCCTCGATTTTGGAGAACCGGCGTAAAATCGCTAGCTTTTGAAGAAGACTACCGTACGGATCCGATGACCGAGATGTCGTCGATTGCGTCCTCGTGCTCGTCGTCGCCGTGAACGACCTTCTTGAGACCATTGTTGATCTCGACCGGGCCAACGTCCTCCTCGGGAACCCAGATGAGCTGGAAAACTCCGAACACAGCCATAAGCGTAAGACCGAACCAAGCAGTAGCGCTGCCACCGATAGAGTAGATAGCGCCAACAAGAGGACAAGCAATGGTTCTGGCAAGACAGCAGGCGGACATGGCCAGACCGTTGACACGGCCAAGAACCAGGGGTGAAGGGACAGCGTTCTTCATCAAGATGAGAGAGCAGGGGAAAACAATGATACTGAAGAATGCTTGCAGAAGCAGAGTAAAGTAGACTCCGGGAGAAATGAACTCATCAGGAAGGGCGCTGATGAATGGGATGATGACGTAGCAAATGGGGTAAAACAAGACCATGTAGAAGAACGACTTCCACACGCCAACATGCTCGACGAAGATGGGGAAAATGAATCCTTGTACGAACAAGGCGATGAAACCGTTGATGGCTAGGAATGCACCCACGTCGTGGAGGGACATGCCAAGACCGCCACGGAAGTCCACACCTCGGGTAGCAGGCTCATCTAGGATGTAGACAGGGAGGATGCTGATAAACGCCATCTGGTGGAATGCGAAGATAGACATCGCAACGATCATCATGACAACAGTCTTGTTGAAGGTGTTGCGAGGCTTGGCAGGGGCTCCACGGGTAGGCAGAACGGTGTGAGGAGTGACCCTGATCGAGTGCATGGTACCGAAAGATGAGCGACGGATATCGAACCTCTGGTCGAATGCTGCCGGCATACCCTCCTCCAAGAAAGAGGCGCGCTTGCGAATGTGGCGAATGCTGCCAGCGACTGACATGGACCCGAGGCGGTCCCTTGTCAAGCTGACAATGGAACCACGAGGGCCGCGCATCGAGCCAGCCATAGAGCCACGAACGCGTCCTGGAACCTGGTGGGGCTCCTGGGCCGGAAGTAGGCGACTCCTCTCATTGATGTTGTCGCCGTATATGATACCGCCGTTCTGGTCGGGCTCCTCACGAACTAATGTCTCCTGCAGGAAGAGTACGCCCTGAACAATAGCCATGACGATACCGATTGCGGCGACGAGGTTGGGCAGAAGGTATGGGTACCTCCCGAAGAGACCATCCTTGGCGAAAGCGTTGGGGTAGAAGACCGCCGGTTGAGCAAGGAAGCCCCCCATGGCAGAGCCGATGATGCCTCCCAAGGTCCAGACAAATGGTTGCGTTGCATATGCGCGAGCTTAGACGATTATTAGCATCATCTGCGAAGATCTTGTGAAGGTGTCTTACGCTCGTGAGCTGGGTTCTTGACCATCTCAGCAACCATTGTCTGCATAATGGCAACGTTTCCGTTCAGAGCACCACCGACGAATCGCGCAAGCAGCGCAACCCAGAAGGTGCCTGCCATACCGAAAACAATACTAGACATCGCGACACCGGCGAGGCCAATCAGCGCGACCGGCTTCCTGCCGTAAACGTCGGAGATGGATCCCCATAGCGGTGCAGTGATGGCCTCAGCGATGGCGTAGGCGGAGACGAGTAGTCCGGAGTAGAAGGAGGCATCGCGTTCATGGATACCCAAGTCCTGGACCATCACGTATGAGTACGCGAGGATGGAATTGAACGCGAGAGGCTCGGAGAATCGGCATATTCCTGACCGGTGGTCAGAAAATCCCCAGTTTACGATGACATCATCGCGCCGAGCAGCAGCACCTACCGATAATGATGAGCTGTTTCGTGGGAAACGGCTCGTCCTTGGGGTCGAGAGGCATGGTGACGGGCCTACTGTATGTTGATGGAGGAAGAAGAAGGGCCGCCGTGCATGGGAAACAGAGGAACAATGGCAATCAAGGTTTGGCGGTATTCAGAAACAAAAGGCGGAACCAAGGGCTTATCAACGCTAAGGTCTCGCGGGCCGAGCAACCTCCACGACCTGGACTCACCACGTGAGAGGCTCCTCCTCTGTGCCACATGCAAGTTATCCTAGTTTAGCGCCAAGCGCCCCCGTCGGTCGTGCAACGAAAAGGAGATAAACGTGCTGTGCTCCCTGTCAATAATTCGAGGTTGCAAACTCGCTTGTCCTGCGTCCAGTCGTCTCAAAGGCTAGCAGCGGCCATACTGCACTCTCACTGCTTGCTATCAGAAACGAGTCGACTTCACCGCAGCGGCTGTCCCGTGGTACGCTTGAGGGTACTAATTCAGGGTTCAGCAAACATTTCCCTCCCGCAATCCCAATCAGCAGAGACTTTCTGAGCTTGCTCAAGTGGCCAAACACGGCATCCCGCCCCCCCCTTGTCGCCCTTCACGAACGTCATCCCATCGAAAACCGGGTTTACCAAGTGCAGCATCTGTTGAGCAGAGCCCTGCATTCTCAAATCTCGGGTCGCTCACCGTAACTTCAGGCTCCAAGCGTGCTCATGCTCGACTGCATCACCTGCCGCAAATCGTTGTTTGTTGAGCTCGTTTTACCTTTCGGTCCCGATTGCCCTTTCAGGCCCAGCTTGTTGGTAGTCATGAACACCGCTGGATTGCAAGCGCTCTCCACTGGCGACGAGCTCGAATCGTCCAATACCATGCGCTTCGGCGGGAGGTACGAGTTGGGGAGGTAACCTGTCAGGATCATTCCTCGAGTACTACTTGTGGCGCTCTTTGCGTCACAATACGTTGATCTAGAGAACACTGACACGTGCCGCGGTCACGATGGCATTGTGTGTCTGAACTCATCATTCCTGTGGAATCGATCAATGTACGGTGAACCTTGCCCACGGCGAGGCATGCAGCCGGAACAGCTTGCAGACTAGGTAGATTACCTGCGGGGTGGTCCACGGGGTCCATATAGCTAGCGCAATCGTTGCACAAGCTGCAGGATCTCGAATTGGAGTCAGCTGAATGGCCCTCTCATTTGATGATGAGCTGCTAGTTGGGCTGATGAAAGCAGCACCGCCAAAAGCGGAGAGCCATACACGTGACTACGGGACTTAGCGCGTCGCCTCGGCTGTACATTTCCGTCTCTTCGTCACGACGCTTACAGATCAACAAGACTATGCATCGTACTATTCAGTGCAACTGAGACACGTCCAACACTTGAGCCGTTACTTGATGTCGTTGGACACACGGCAAGAAGCAAGCATTCAGGTCTGCGGAAATGGATTCTGTGTTTTCTCATTTCGCCTCTCTAGCGATCATGCGTCATTCGCTGCATTCTGATGCACGTCCCGCCGTGGCACACAACAGATGCACTACATGAGATTGGCAAGCCCGCGATCCGTGAGCCAAAGCTCTGGGATTGGCATTCTCAATTGACAACATCGCACATCTGTGGACGATGTCATAGGCCGCGCTGAGTGCAATTGCTAGCTCCACGAGACAGTGCAAGCATGGCTTCGAGCGAAGTGCCCACGGGTTGATACAGCCAGCCAGTTCTCCTGCAACGACCAAAACCGCCGATGCGTGCAGCATTGCCGTTTGGCCTCGCGCCAGCCATTTGTACTCAATGGGTGCAGAGGCAGCATTTGAGAGCCCTCGCCCACTCTCTGGGAATCACTACCCCGGTGAGTGCGCTCACTAATCCGTGGCTTTTCCGGACCCTTGTTGCCTCCAGTGTCTCAGATACCTTACGTATCGGCATGCTACCTGTCGGCGAACTGCCGAACCGTCTTTTTATTCAATATTCGTCTTTCCACTTCAGCGACCCCTCGAACTTCCAACAGACCATTCGGTCTTCCAAAGCCACAGCCAACTACCAGGCTCGATACCGTATACAATTCCGAAAGGTGTATTGAGGGCGTTTCTTGGGTAGGCTTGTATCGCTCGTGGAGGCGCGTCGTCTGGACGTAACATGCATATCGACAACCGGCCGGTCCGTTTCTCCACCAGTACCGTCATAGTGTACATGTCATCCCGGGTGTGGAAGTAGTTGGATTGCAGCACAAAGTCGCCATTGGCCAAAGTGTCGACAACACGGAATCTCACGGTGTGATCGAGGGCAATTGGAAAACTGGCACTGCCCGCATGGTCGAGTCCATTTGTTAAGGGCAGATCCCTGAGGTTGTGCCCACCGATCCCGTGGTACACGCTTCGCCAGTCGCCTCGTGTGGTCAGATACCCGGTCCATGCATGGCTCGTGAAGAAGACAGGGTCAACGGTGGCCATCAAGCAACTCGGTGAGGAGTCCTTGAAGTTGCCGGGCGAAGATAGCAAGCTCGATACCATTTGAGCTGCCAACGGGATGCTGGAAGCTGTCGGTGGACTGGCGGTACCTTCGAAGTCCTCGCCGATCGTTCTCTCGCCACCAAGGGCCGCCCGAAGCTCCAGAGAAAAGCAACCGACTGCTGTATTCGCCAATGCATGCTGCATTACCAGCGTGTCTGCACAATCTTGTTGGGTTGCGTTTGAATTGAACCACTGGACGTCTTCCAAGCGTGCATATGGCTCCTCTGACTGATAAGCGTGGTTCACATCAGACAATGCTCCAATAGCAAAGCACAAGCTGGCGGTCTGCGCAGACAGCCATTCTCTCGGAGCAAATCGGCTTGTTGGGTCTGTCATGAACTCGAACCATTTACTTTCATCGGTCTTTGCTCGGATCAGCGATGATGGATACTCTTGTCTACTGACCAAGGCTCTACACTGATCGTACATGGTACGGAGATCCAGCGGCGTTGCCATCGTATCTGTGCATTAACGTCAGCATGCAATTACCTACGTGAACGATGAAGCTTACATCCCAACACTATAAGTTGTGGCATATACTGTTCGATAGCGGTTATACTTGGATGTCCAGCGCCAGGCTGAACGGTACCAGCGTTTGCCATTGTATGTTCTATCCCTTTACACCCTCGTTCAAGCACAGCTGCAGGTGGTTCGGTACGGACGCGCACGCTCTTCACAATACTGCGCCATACGATCCAGTCGTCACAAGAGTGGTATGTCTGTCGGCAGCTATGAGCAAAGTGCAGAGCAGCTTCAGGTGACAGTTCCGTGCATATACGACGAAGGAGTTCCAGAGGTAGTTGGCTTAGCATCAGATGCAGAAAAGGCAAAGCTGGAACCGGATTCGATAATCAAGAAAGAATGTCGACAAAGGAAACCGCACAAGTAAGGAAAATCTAGACGACATTGGAGAGAATGATCAGTGTATTTCAGTGCAGTCAAACGGTCTTATTGTCTACCACAAATTTCCGGTTGCGGCCTTTGCAGCGCACGCTTCGACCTTCCGTCACGTTTTCTACTAGACAGCAGGATGTATTGCGAGGAGGCTCACATATACGGGCCTTTAAACGGGAACACATTTTCGCCGCATTGCAGATTGGGTCGCGGTCTTACACGGCGCATAATAAAGGTGCAGCAAGGTGTTCCTGGCTGACTTAGCCACACGTGACCGCTCGCCAAACTAACCTAAAAGAGATGTTATTCGCGAAAGCGGTCAATTTTTACACGACACCAAAGCTGTTTACGAGGTCTTCATGTTCTAGAAGAACGCTTGTGGTGTGTTCGTTAAAGGGCGTTGTTACAAGAGGCGCACAGGGTTGGCAAAAGGAAATGCCGATGGAAATCGGGGCGAGCATTTTTGGCGCACGGTCAGTGCATACTAAAGCAGGTCTGCATACCCAAGGCATCACAGCGGTTCCTGTACAATAGTTTTCCAAGGATGTAACATTGCTGACAGTTGCAGACTACACGAAATGTACTGCATCCACATACGGTCGGACATTTGTCCAGACTACGCAGGCCTACTTCAGAGCTTCCTGAACACGGGGAACAAGTCGCCGACTCCCAGAGGCACGATGCCAAAGCTCACGTACGAATCGATGTTCTCCGGCTCAAGCGCAACGAAGGCCAAACCAGCATTCTTCTGTGCGCTCTTCACGAAGAAGCTACCTGACGGGAGTGTTACGTTCTGACGCAACGTGTCGGTCGTGACGGTGTTGAGGATCGCACCCTCGTAGTAAGAGCTCGCGAGGGTCGAAGATGTGATGTTGTATACTTCGACTTCGCCTTTGAAGCCTTCCAGCAGCGTCTCGACCTCGAGACCAGATACTCGGAGTCGCTCAGCGAGATCAGACCACGCACGAGGGATGACGTAGCCCTCGGGTCTTGTGACTGTTCTGTTCGGCGTGACAGGTGTCGTTGACGCGAACTCAACAGGGAGCTGCACGACCTCGCCATTGCGAGTGTCGACCATGGTCCACGTACGGTTGGAGTATGTCGTGTAATCAGTGACCACGATCGGTTCCTGGCTCGCAATCACCTCCTCAATGGCTCCCTCGATCGTGCTGTACACCTCCTCGGCCTGATCGCGGGCTGTCTCGAGCACACCAAGGATCATCTGCAGTCCACCAAGAGTTCGACGTTTGAAAGACTGATTCGCAATTCCAATACCGCGTGTCTCGAACAGGAAAGTGACCGACTGCGTCAGACCCATGGCGTTGCGGCCAATTTTCGCATCAGTACCGGCTTCATCGAAGCGAACCGGGTTCGCCGACCGAGACGCGGTAACGTAGGGCTCACCGCGCAGCCCCTTTGAATCCAGCGAGGCGCCAATCGCAGGTGCAAAGGCGGTCTCGGCAAGTTTACGGATCGCCGGGTGGATGTTCAAGTTCTTCGCAGCGCTGTACATGCCGTCTGCAGCGTTGCTGTAGTTCCCAGCGTACCTGGAGCGTGCGCCGTACTCGTGCATGTCGATAGCGATGTGTGGAGAGAAGGCACTAAACCATTGCTTGATATCACGGGTCTGTTGACGAACGAGCTTAACGTGGTCGCGGTTAGGGTCGAAGTTGGTCGCCAAAGTACGTTGGAAGTACGCGTTGCCGTCAGGGTTGTAGCGAGGCAGGACAATGATCTCGAGCTTCTCGAGGAAACCAGCAGCCCATGTGGGGTTTGCATCCATCGCGCCGAGCAGCGCGAGAGTCGCTTCATCGCCAGCAGGTTCGTTTCCATGCACAGAGCCTTGGATCCAGACTCGGACTTTGCTCGTCGAGTTCGTATCGGTCGCAAGACGAACGTACGGGAAGAACTTGCCCTCTTCGCTCAAGAAATCGGCATTTCTGTATGTCGCCCAGGCAGCGTTCTTCTGCGCAAAGCTCTGCAGGAAGGCATCTGATGTCCATTTAGCCGCCTACCTCTACGATGCTTTATAGTCGAACGTACCCAGATCTGCCTCGCTTGTCGCGCCCTTAGTGCCCTCAGTCCACCCAGGAGCAAAAGATGCATTCGGTAGGAACGCAGGACTGTACAGCGTGACATTAGGCGCCGGGAATGCTCCCTGCTCCACAATCTGCGAGTCGAACTGGGTCACAACATGGTTTCCGCCGTACTTTGTGCCCTGTGCCAATGCCGTCGCTGCGAAAAACAAAACCGAAAGAGTCGCCATCTTGTTCTACGACTTGTTGCTTGGCACGTGGGCCATTGCCTTTGTGCGACCACGACTCTTTATCATCTCTTGGTTATACATCTCCGCGATACAGTCGACGATAAACTTCCGATGCCGGCACGTCACTCCAAGACTGCTTCACGACCATTGAATGGCGCGCCAAGTGCCAAGTGAGGAGACTCAGCCGCTACCTGCCTGTTCAGGTGTCGCGACATTCCATTCGGTTATGTTTCGTCGGCATCGTTAAGGCTACGGACGGCACTGCGAGAGAATCGTTCCTTCTTGTGATATAAGAAGTGGGGGGGAGAGATACGAAGTCGCTGTCCTGGTTGTTGGAGGAAGAGGACGTTCCGAGAATCTCGGAGGCGGATGGCGCTCGGTTGGCGGGTCCATGGCGCTGTTCATGGCGCTGTTCTCCGCCCAGCGACCTCTCGATGCATTCTCTCATCAACACCATTTACTCAACAGCCGTAAGAAGCAGCTCACGTTCGTTTTTCGCTTTTCCATGAGAAGATGGTATACAGAAAATGTTCTACTCAAGGATTCCGCGCTAAGAACCCGTAAAAGTTTGCTAGTGCTGTCGCAAGAGGTGACGTCGAGCAGGCAGGGCTACGGCGATAATGCTGTCGCCCTCGTGGCTTCAAGCTTTGAGCTGCTCAGGGGTTCGTATGCAAAGTCCGCTCGGGGGCCTTGCGGCTTCCCAAGCTGCGCAAACGATTTCTCCATACCCCAGGTTCTCCTCTCCGCACCATTGCTGGCCCGAAAATCCGGCGCAGGTCCGTACGAGAAGCCGCGACTACCACAAAATAGTCGCATCCGCCGAGACACCATATAGGAAAGCTACATCTGGCCACTCGTAACCCAAAGAGAACTTGGACCATGGTCCGCTCGTCACGGGGCTCAATTTGCAATTATAGTGATGCTAAGTTTCCCCGCAAATTCCGGACTGCCGTGTGCTTAGCATGCCATCCGGGTTAATATACAGCGACTTGGTAGAGTATATAAACGTCAAGTTCACACGAGGGAATTGTCAGGGCCAGATTAGCGACAATGAAGTTCCTCTCCTCCTTCCTGGCCTCTGTGGCGCTTATTTCTTCAGTCGCCTCGGCCATCTCCGTTACGTCGACTAACTCTTACAACATCAGTAACGATGTCGAAGGCTCGGTAAGGCTGAACGGTCTATCCTTCCAACAAAACGCGTTGACGACATTTGGCAACTATCAATATGTTGCGTTCTACGCGACAGCCACCGGCTATGGCAAGCACTATGTGAACCTTGGCCGTCGGCAGATTTCACCTTCAATCGGAGCATGGCAATACTTCGCCTTCACCGACTACCTCCAGCAGACGCTTGACGAGCACAACACCATCTCCATGGGAATTAGTGGAGACGGCAAGATTCACCTTTCCTTCGACCACCACGACGTGCCCATCAACTACCGCGTAAGCAACACGGGCATCGCCAAAACCATCCCCTCCGAATGGACTGCATCAGCCTTCGGCGCTGTGCAGCACTCCCTCCCCGGCAGCACTGGTCCGTGGACACCCCTCACATACCCGCGCTTCGAGCGCATCGACAACGGCGACCTGTTGATGGAATTCCGCATCGGCGTATCTGGGGCGGGCGACTCCTGGATCCACCGGTACTCGTCCACCTCCGGACTCTGGTCCAACGTGGGCAAGTATCTGCAAGGGCAGGACAACAACGCATACATCAACGGCTTCACCAACGCGCTGAACAAACTCTACGTTTCCTGGACCGTCCGCGAGACGCCCGATGCCAGCACAAACCACGACTTCTACTTCGCCCTCTCCGAAGACGCAGGCCGCACGTGGAAGCAGACCAACGGCCAGACCGTCGCGGTGCCCATCACGCCCTCCACGGCGGGCATCAAGATCTACAGCATCCCTCAGAACAGCCAGATCATCAACCAGGAAGCGCAGTGCGCAGACGACAAGGGCAGGTTCCACGCCCTCATGCGCGACAACAGCACAGGCACCAGCACCTTCTACCACTACCTGCGCACCGCCGACGGAAATTTCAGCAAGACGGCTATCAAAGTGTCGGGCCTTTCGACACCGCCCTACCTCGCGTACCGCGGCAAGATCGTCGCCGCGGGCGATAGCGTCATTGCCGTCTTGCCCGATGCGCCGAAGAGCACGGTGCAGCTCTGGGGTGCGACGGCGGCGGGTGGCTGGACGGACTGGAAGAAGCTGGGCGAGATTACGAACATGGCCGGTGAGCCGCTGGTAGACGAGGAGCGGCTGAAGAAGTTCAATGTTCTCAGTCTGTTTGTGAGGCAGGGAGGGCCGTTTGGGACGAGGAAGGTGCAGGTTTGGGATTTTGGGCTCAGCTTGTAGGGTGCTCTTTGTTCGAGGCTTAGAGGCGACGGGTGGTCAACTTAATTCAAGGTTTCTGGCTGGATCACGTCTATCAGATCTTCCATCATTGAGTCGTTTGAGTTTGCTGGTGCCTTGACGTTGTTGAAATCAAGGAGCAGCTGACTGTGCTCATAGTTCTTGCTTCACCTGCACCAATATCTGACTATTGTTCAACACTCTTCGGGTGACCTCGAACGTAGCAGCACGGCTGCAACGTGGTCCGCGCAGGGTCTTGGCCATCTCTCGTCGTCAGCCTCAAGAAGGTCGAGGTGAAGTTCAACGCGTCTCCGCGGCGGCCCGCTAGCGTGATCGACGTCATTGTCACGCGCGCCCTGCCGCGAGAGGCCGGAAGCGGCCTTCACAGGCAGGAGCACATTCCGCCAAACACCAACGCCGGTACGGCCAAGCGACGATATCTGGTTAGCAGCCATGGCATCCGCCAGCGACATCCTCACCATCACCAGCTCGCTGCTTCTGCGAGTGAGCATCTGGATCTTCTTGCGATGGGTGAGTGTGCAACAAGCTGCTTTGTCACCCGCGCGGTTTGCTGACCTTGATGCTAGATTCCCACCACAGTCGTTCCGCCGCTGGCCGCTGCGCTGACTGCCGTCTACATTCCCGCCTTCTTCACGAGCTTCCAGGACACGGCCGAGTACAAGGTGATATCGGACGAGCTCGACATCATCGTCAAAGACACGATTGAACGCGACGCGAGCGCCGAAGCCGAGCTGATCGAGGGCGCCGATGACGGGCCCTTGGAGGAACTCGATGTGCGCGAAACGATCAAGTACGAGGAGAGGCAGCCGGCGATACTGAAGACCCTCCTGACCGGCCTGCCGAGTCCCTCGTCGGCGATGTGGAGCTGGATCACATTCGGCATCAACATGGTGCTGCTGGCCATGACGCTCGACGTCATCTATCGGCCAACGCTCCTGCACGACTGCCACAACGCGTCGTTTGGGCGCATCGGATACGTGTCAGACCACAGCGCGAGGGTCTTGGTCCGAGAGCCATACGCGCACGACGTCAAGGTGCTCTACCGCTCCATCGACGAGCTGAGTCGCTCGTGGATGGAGAAGACGCTGAAGGCGTCCCAGCCTGGGTACTGGCTCACAAACGAGACCGACTTCACGTCTGTCATTGAGATCGATCATCTGCGCGCCGACACGCCGTACGAGTACGTCATCAACACCTCGAGTGGCAACAAGACGGGGACCTTCACCACACCGCCGCGCCCTGGTCGCATCTCGGCATTCAAGGTTCGTTGCCATGCTGTCATGCAGGACGACACTGATTCATTTAGGGTGACAAGTATACATTTGTCCACTCGAGCTGCATCAAGCCTCGGGTGCCATATACGCCGGTCCAGCACCCGCTTGAATTCCCAGGCATGAAGCACCTCGCCAGCTGGATCCACGAACTAAAGCCATATTTCATGCTCTTCCTCGGCGACTTCATCTACATCGACGTGCCGCACAGACAGGGCAAGGATGCAGAGACGTACAGGCGCGAATACCGCCAGGTGTACTCGAGCCCCTCCTGGCCTGCAGTCAGCGACAACCTGCCCTGGATTCATGTCATCGACGACCACGAGATCCAGAACGACTGGAACGGCAACATGACTGGGGTGGCTGTCCCTGCGTACGACGCCTTTACTCACTACAACGCTGCCGCCAACCCACCCGCTCACCGCAAGGGCGCAACCTACTTCTCCTTCACGCAGGGACCGGCCGAGTTCTTCCTCCTTGACACGCGGCGCTACCGCAGCCCCGCAAGCAAAGACCCCAACGACCCCCGCAAGACGATGCTCGGCGCCACCCAGCTCGCGGACCTGCTGGCGTGGATCGACAAAGAGCCGCCGCGCGGCGTGCACTGGAAGATGATTGTGACGGGCACGCCGTTTACGAAGAACTGGCAGTTCGGATCGGAGGACACGTGGGGCGGGCACCTGTTTGAGCGACAGCGGGTGCTGGAAGCAGCGTGGGCGCACTCGTCGACGCACGGCGTGGGCGTCGTGGTGCTGTCAGGCGACCGGCACGAGTTCGCCGCCACTGCGTTTCCGCCGCCCGCCGACGGTCGCTGGCCTGCTAGCGCGACGGTGCATGAGTTCAGCACTAGTCCGCTGAGTATGTTTTACCTCCCTGTTAGGACGTACAGGGAGATGGACGATGCGGATGTGACGATCAAGTATCTGCCCGACGGCGGGAGCAAGTTTGGCGCTGTGGAGATTAGCACGCCGGCGCATGGCGAACAGAGTCATGTCAATTACAGACTGTTCGTCGACGGGCAAGAGGCGTGGACGCATCTTATTTCCACGCCGCCGGGCAGGGAGGGGAGTCATCGCGCGAGGGATGCGGTGTGGGGGTGATTTCGTGCGAGGCGATCTAATGGCCTGGGGTGGGTGGCTGCGGGAAGGCCATGTACGTTCTAGCAACTCAATCTCATTCGAAGCAGCGGCCGTGTCTCAAACCACCATTTGGGTATCTCAAACCACCATTTGGGTATCTCAAACCACCATTTGGGTATCTCATCTTGTTCGTCCTAGCGCTCGTCTACCGCACCCCCGCGCCGTACTTCCTACGCGCCCTCGCCTCGTCGTCGGCCGTCCACTGCCGCGGCAGCACGGCGAAGACGAGATACGACGTGTGCGTCTTCAGATCCGGCTCGGTCCTGTGCACCAGCCGGCCCTCCTTGAACAGCGGCCGCGTCGCCGCCTCCCGCTTCACGCGGTCCAGACGATCGTGTCTGCTCGGCGGCAGGCCCTGGGCGTTGTACCCGCGCACGGCATCCGCATCTGCGTCTGCACCCCCCCCGTCGGCGTCCAGCCCGCGCTTCCGCGCCTCAGCGCGCCGCAAAAGGTCCTCCTGCTTCGCGCGCTGCAGGCCATGGAACACGGCAGCGCGGCCCTCGACGTCGCGCAGGCGCTGCACGGCCTCGGCGACACTGGCCGCGCTCGCGTTGCCCCCCCGTAGTCCTTCCTCGGCCAGGCCTGTGCGCTCGCGCCGCACCTCGAGCCGCTTGGCTTGCATCTCGACCATGTCGATCTCGAGCCAGCCGTGGGCGCGCAGGGCGGCGACGGTCTTGGTGACCTGCTCGATGCAGGGCGAGAAGGTGCAGATGCGCACTGCTTTTCGCGGGTTGAGGGGCGACGATGTCGTGGTGCGCGTGAGATGTGGCAGCGCTTGCCAGGGCGCGGGCAGGTCGAGGAACACGGCGTCGGCGTCTGGGCTCGTGCCGTCGGCCAGACCGAAGCCGGTCCCGTACACGTCGCGATGCGTGACGGTGACGACGGGGTCGAGGCCGTGCTCGGCAAGCTCGAGGGCGAGCTGCTGCGCGCGCGGCTCGTGGTATTCGAACGAGTACACGCCGCCGCGGCGGGTGCGTGTGGGCGTCTTGGGCGCGGCGGCGTCGGCTGCATCAGCTGCATCAGCTGTATCAGCTGCATCAACTGTATCAGCTGCATCAGCTACATCAACTCCATCAACTGCATCAACTGCATCAACTCCATCAACTCCATCAACTCCATCAACTCCATCAACTGCGTTGGCGACATCCATGCCCGGCGCACCGTTGTAGACGCAGCGCGCCGCCGCATGAGTGAAGGAGCCGCTGCCGGCGCCGGCTTCGATCAGGTGGTCGCCCGGACGCACGCGCAGGCGCTGCAGGATGTAGCTGTAGTCGGGCGTGTAGACGACCTGCGTGCGGTGCGGGAGCGAGAGCGTCCACGTCTCGGGCGTCGGGGGGATCAGGTGCGCGAATCCGCTGCTTGCCGTCGCGGCCTTGACCACGTCCTTGTTCGTCTTCGTATTCGTCTTCGTATTCGTCTTCGTCTCCGTATTCATCTTCGTCTTCGTCTCCGTATTCATCTTCGTCTTCGTCTCCGTATTCGTCTTCGTCTTCGTCTCGGGCGCGTCCGTGGTCGGTGTCTCGTCTCCGCCATCTCTCTTGCGCTTCTTTGTTCGCCCGCGTGAGCCCGTGTCGACGACGGATGCGAGCACTTGCGTGCCCCACGGCTGGTCGACGAGCGTGCTGTGCGGGAACGACCCGAAGCGCGTGTTCTCGACCTTTCCCTCTGCGTAGTCCGAGTCGCCGTTCGGTGCGAGCACAACGGGGATGAGGTGGTCGCGCCGCAACTGGACCATCCCCAGGCCGTGCGCCGCAGAGTGTGTCCCCGGGTCGAGGAAGGGGGAGACAACAGGCGCCATGACGTCTGCGGAATCTGGGCCAACGTCTGCGGAATCTGGGTCAACGTTGCGGAATCTGGGTCAACGTTGCGGAATCTGGGTCAACGTCGCAGAATCTAGGCCAACGTCGCAGAATCTGGGTCAACGTCGCGAACGCAGTGTTTGTGTGAAGCGCGAGGAATAATTTTTGCGGGGAGCTTTCGGCCCTGCAATTGGCGGGGAACGCCAAGGACACCGCGGCTTCACGGAGCGACTCGACGACGCAGCACCCTGAGTCACCCAATCGCCATTAGACTCCACTTTGCTGTTTCCCTCCGCGTTCGTCCTGTCGTTCATCCTGTCGTTCGTCCTGTCGTTCGTCTTGTCGTTCGTCTTGTCGTTCGTACTGTCGGCCGTCCTGTCGTTCGTCCTGTCGTTCCGTTCTTGCCGTACCGTCTCGTCTCGTCTGCTTGATGGTCTTTGCGTTCCGGTCCTTGTCCCGCACATTCCTCACTCCCGCTAGCTCCCCGCTCCTGCACTCCAGCCACCACTTCAAGCCCACACCCCTGCAGCTCGTCTCCAGAGCCGCCATGGCCACCCCAGCGCGCACGCAGCCGCCATGGAAGGAGCCCACGTCGACAGAACCAGCAAAGCTCAAGGTGTGGAACTCTCTGACAAGGTCGAAAAACGACTTTGTCCCCATTGATCCCGAGGGTAAGCTCGTGAAATGGTACAGCTGCGGCCCCACAGTGTACGACGATGCCCATCTTGGACACGCGCGGAACTATGTCACCATTGATGTCCTGCGGAGAATCCTGGCTGGCTACTTTGGCTACAACCTGCAGTTTGTCCAGAACATCACCGATGTCGACGACAAGATCATCCTGAGAGGACGCCAGCAACATGTCCTCGCACAGTACAAGGCCGAGAACCCGACAATATCAGACCAGGTCGCTGCTACAACCGTGGCCGCGTTCGATGCCTACGTGAAGAAGAACCTCCCGCTTCTGAGCGCCGAGCTTGCACCGGAGGACTTCAACAAGGAGTCGGCTGAAAAGTACGCCCACGTCATCGCTGGAAAGTCGGAGGACGGATCCGGCGCGCCAGGCGACAAGGAGGCCAAGATCAAGATGCACCTGAAGACAGTAGGCACGGCGGCAACAGCACTGCTCGCCCCTTCGAAAACGACTCCAGAAGACGTTGAGCTGTTCTACGGCGGCGCCGAAGAGGTGCTGCTGCCCTACCTCGACTCAGTCCACGGCTCCAAGATCGACGCTAGTGACCACACTGTTTTCACCAAGCTCACGCAAAAGTACGAGGCGCGTTTCATGCAAGACATGAGGAACCTGAACGTCCTCGATCCTGATGTCGTAACTCGAGTCACCGAGTATGGCGATCAGATTGTCACCTTTGTCGACAAGATTGTCGACAATGGCTTCGCCTACAAGACCTCGGACGGCTCCGTCTACTTTGACATTGACAGCTTTGAGAAGATCCCTGGCAACCACTACGCCCGCCTGGAGCCTTGGAACCGGGGAGACAAGGGATTGCAGGCCGACGGTGAGGGGGCTCTGTCGCAGCAGAAGACATCGGAGAAGCGCAGCGAGGCCGACTTTGCCTTGTGGAAATCCAGCAAGCCCGGAGAGCCAGCGTGGAAGTCGCCGTGGGGTCCCGGGCGACCGGGTTGGCACATCGAGTGCTCTGTCATGGCCAGCGATGTGCTGGGCAACCAGATGGATATCCACTCGGGTGGTATCGACCTGTGCTTCCCTCACCACGACAAGTGAGTTCACCGTACAGTCTGAGTGGCCAGCATCTAACGTCCACAGCGAACTCGCACAGTCAGAGGCACACTGGTCCGGCGACAAGGGTGGTCACCAGTGGGTCAACTACTTCCTGCACATGGGCCACTTGTCGATATCTGGCAGCAAGATGTCGAAGAGTCTGAAGAACTTCACAACCATCCGGGAAGCATTGGCGCGAGGAGACTGGACCGCCCGCAGTCTGCGCATCATCTTCCTGATGGGAGGGTGGCATGACGGCATTGAGATCACACCCGCCATGCGCAAGGGCGGCTCTGGGTGGGAGAGCAGCATCAGCAACTTCTTCTACAAGGTTCGCGACCGCGAGGTGAACCCCATGATGGACTCGACCGGCAACGAGGACGAGAGCATCCTGGAGGCCTTTGAGCAGGCGAAGCAGAAGATTCACAATGCGCTTGCGGACTCGTTCGACACACCCGCTGCGACTCGCGCCATCTCGACGCTAGTCACAGCTTGCAACTCTGCCAAGCCCGTCGACCTGTCTGACAGCGTTGCATTCGACGTTGCTCGCTACATCACACGCATCGTTCGCATCTTTGGTCTCGATGGCAACGCCGATCCGTATGACGGCGGCATCGGCTGGGCGGGCATCGACATCCCCTCAGAGGCAAAGGAGTTTGTGTACGCTGCCGCTCGCGATCGCGACGAAGTCCGAAAGCACGCCGTCGCTGGCGACTTGTCAGGCGAGGTCCTCGAGTCCATCATCGCGCAGCACAGGCCCACGCAACAACAAGACGCCAAGGCCATCCCCTACGCCAAAGTCCTTTCCACGTTCCAGGAGAGCCTGCGCAATCTTTCCGAGAAGAAGGCTCCCGCCAAGGACTTCCTTGCGCTTTGCGATGCACTCCGCGACACACATCTCTGGGACCTCGGCATCTACCTCGAGGACCGCGAGAACCTGCCCTCGATGGTTCGCCCCGTCGACGCGGAGCTGCGCTTCGCACGCGAAGAGAAAGAGACCATCGCCCGCCAAAAGGCCGAGGCTAAGCTCCAGCGCCAGCGCGAGGAGGCAGAGAAGCAGGCCAAGCTGGCTGCGCAAGCCAGGATCAACCCTAGCGACATGTTCAGGACCGCCGAGTACAGCGCATGGGATGCTGACGGGTTGCCGCTCAAGGACAGGGAGGGCAAGGAGCTCTCCAAGGGCGCGAGCAAAAAGGTCAAGAAGGAGTGGGAGAAGCAGAAGAAGCTCTACGACGAGCACCTGAAGAGCGCTGGTGCGTTGTAGAAGTATCACGCAGCTGACAATGTCCGGACACGACATCACTTTGCGCTGACTCTGTATGTAGAGGTAAACACCATGCCCGCATCGCATGCAGCGACCCATGACAAGCTCCAATGTGAACAACACTGATGCAGTAAAAGCCTGCCAAGGAACCCCCGAGTGATGGATGCGTCGCGGTTTCCTTCAGGCTCGCGTACCTGCATTGATCATATGACGCCAAGAAAAATATCGGTTGGCGTCAAATCGTAGCGACGCCTCGTTGAGTTGCGAATCGAAGCCGTGGAAACCACAGGGGAAAAGTCTCCGGTGATTGTCGCAAGGCTGGTGCGCGAGGCTGCATCACCCCATTTGCCGTGCTGGGCAGCACCCGCATCGAACTCGCGTGTCCAAAGCCCATCCGACCATCCCCTGTACCACGGCATACGCACCCTCATCCGCGCGATTGCTTGCGACCAGCTGCCCAGCCTTCCCCCGTTCCATTCGGCGTAGCGTCAAGTGCCGCTTGAATTCCCTCAGCCATGAGCGCCTGCAGGCATGTGGCTGATCAATGTGAAAACACGACTTGTCAAAGGATACTTTGGCAGTAACATTCCACCTTGTGCGATACCATCCCACACCTGGGAGCACGAGGAGGTGGCGCACAGACAGTGCATTTCTGGCAACTACCATTGGCTCAAGGGGTACCAGATCAACACGATGTGATGTGTTGCGAGATGTGAAGGTGATGGCTATTGGATCGACGCTTGTTGCATAGAGAGCAGCAGCTGGACTTCCGAAGCGATACACTCCATGTTTCTTGTGTGCAAACGGGCAGAGATTTGCTATTTTCTTCTGGCTGACTTGCCGCTCATCGCTTTGATGCTGTGCGCGGCTAATGTCGCTGTAAAGCATCTGGTTCGACGCAAAGCATCTGGTTCGACGTAAAGCATCTAGTTCGACGTAAAGCATCTGGTTCGACGTAAAGCATCTGGTTCGACGTAAAGCATCTGGTTCGACGTAAAGCATCTGGTTCGACGTAAAGCATCTGGTTCGACGTAAAGCATCTAGTTCGACGTAAAGCATCTGGTTCAACGCAAAGCATCTAGTTCGACGTAAAGCATCTGGTTCGACGTAAAGCATCTGATTCGACGTAAAGCATCTGATTCGACGTAAAGCATCTGATTCGACGTACGCATGTCAGTCAGCACAGTCCGGTCAGTGACGCGTTTCAAACGCCAGTCTCTGACTTTGCAGCACGCATTTCATCATCGACATGATCCTTATCCTTTGCATTCGCTTCCTACTCAGGGATGATATGGTCTTTGGCCTCGACACCGGCCTTCCAACGGTACTTTGATGCGATGTGCTCGTCCAACGGACCTGTCTGCCCCGGCTTCCCGTAAAAGTTCTCCCTGTACGTGCCTCCAGGGACGGCGTAGTCGTCCCAGAACAAGCCTCGCGCCCTCAACTCTGGGAGCAGCAGCTCGATGATGTCTTTGAAAGACTGCGGGAACAAAGCGTAGGCAAAGTTGAACCCGTCGACATCAGCCTCATCGACCCAGGTCTGGAGTCCGTCCACCACTTGAGCCGGGGTGCCAACGATGATGGGACCATTTCCACCGATGCTCACGTGCTCCGCGACCGTGTGCTTTGTCCACTTCGATGTCCCGGGGGAGAACTTTGCGTATGCCTCTACAGTTGATCTCACCGCGTTGCTCTCGACTTCACGAAGCTCCTCATCGTCACCATACTTGCCCAGATCGATGCCCGTCCAGCCACAAAACAACGCCAGCGCGCCATCCAGCGAAGCATATTTTCTGTAATCGGCCAACTTCGCCTGCGCCTCTTCCTCTGTCCGACCAATAATCGGAGTCACCAGAGCCAGGACCTTGATGTTGCTGGGGTCGCGCCCATGCTGCGTTGCGGCCAGCTCTCGAATCTCCGCGATGCTCTTAGCGGGCACCGAAGGGCTGAAAGCGCTCACGAAAATGGCCTCTGCGCTCTCGGCTGCAAACTGCTTGCCGGCTCTGGATGTGCCCGCCTGGAGCAGCAGGGGCGTGCGCTGCGGGCTTGGCTGGCAGATGTGCGGCCCAGGCACTGTGAAGTACTTCCCGCGGTGGTTGATTTCGCGGACTCTGTCGGGGACGGTGTAAATGCCCTTCTCGCGGTCGAGCACCACCGCGTCGTCTCTCCACGAAGACTCGAAGAGCTTGTACATGACCTTCACGTACTCCTCGGCTTGCGCGTACCGCTCGTCGTGCTACTGTTATTAGCGCGTGACGCCACGGATATGCTCGTCGGACTCACTGCAAGCTGCTCTTTGAAGCCCATGTTGCGCGCAGCCGAATCGAGATAGCTAGTCACAATCTACAGGCACGTCAGCCTCGCGCTCATCGTGACAAGCTGCAAACCTACATTCCAGCCTAGTCGCCCTTTCGAGAGGTGATCGACAGTCGACAGTCTGCGAGCCAGGTGGTAAGGCTGCTCGTACGTCGTCGACACAGTCACGCCAAACCCGATACTCTTGGTCGCTGCTGCCATTGCGCTCACAACGCTAAGCGGCTCGTTGACAGGCCACTGTGCGCCAGAGATCTGCGCTGCGTCGAGGTTGCCGTTGTATACCTTGAGCTTGGTTAGGGCTTGTTCTCACACTGCGCGCCGATCAGTACGAACGTCGTAGCCACCGAGCACGTCGGCGATGAATATGCCGTGGAATTTAGCTTCTTCTAGCAGCTTTGCCAGTTCAACCCAGTGCTGGACATCGCCGAATTCGTGCGAGTGATCCTCGGGATGTCTCCATAGTCCAGGCGACTGATGGCCACTGCCTGTTGGTTGTTTGGGGTCAGTCTATTGTTTGCTAATATGTATCGCCACCAATATGAACCGGAGACAGTATCCGCCTCGCGGGCAAGTACAGCGAAGGTGGGGATGACGTTGCGTTGGCGCGCGGTCACGTGCATGTCGACTTACACATCTCCACGAACGCGTTCACGATCCATTTCTTCTGGGGCACCATGATTCCGTATATTTCCAGGAAGATGTCGTGCTCTCGAGTTGAATTATCTTGCCCCTACTGAGGTTTGCATACCTATGTACATGCGAATCCGATGTCGCTGTTGATGTTGCTACAATTCGATGGGGCAAGCACATCATCTCGTTCTGTATTCACGCCATCGCTTATCTGCCGTCGCCAGCGCAAATCAGCGTCGAATACCAGAACATGGCGTCGGGAAGCGCTATGTCCCTGACACACGTCTTGTAAGGTCCCTCAATTTACCCAAGCTGTAGTCGGGCTCTAGCGGGCCTTCTCCACCAAGGTGAATGCCACGCCATTGGGGCCCACAATGCCGACAGAACGATCCCCGCGAAGAGGCCGTAGACGCCGAGCGACCGCGTGAAGTATGCATGTACTTGTACGCTAGCTTCTTCGCTGACCTTCCGGTAGGATGACGAAGTCGGCTATCCGGGACTGCCTTTTCGGTAGTCAGGACCAGGCGGCTGTGTCAAAGTCGCATCTTGCGCCCTCTCTAACTTTTCTTGGGCTTTTTTGAACGCGTGAATCTGGAATATCCAACACACGACCTCTTCGACTCATTCATACCCACATCATCATGGTTCCCTGGCGCTGGCGACCCAAGAGCATTTCCAAAGCACCGACGCAGATCAAGCCGGAAACTCCAACACCAGAGAGGACGACCGATGACGCACAGGATCAGTTCCAGCGCAGTGCAGTAGATGGGGCCCGTCCGGAACAACAATCTGCTTTGCTGCTGCATGCCATCCGCCAGCCATATGAGGTGGCTTCTGACCATGCTGTTCCTGAGATCCAGAACGACACGGAGCTGCTGGTCAAGGTCACTGCTGCTGGACTGAACCCGATAGACTGGAAGTCACCGCAAGTTTATATCCCCTGTTAACGTCCATCCGATCACATATGCTGACAGTTCCCCAGTGACTTCAATTTCGGCGTGCCCGTGTTCCCTTTCATTTCCGGCCGCGAACTCTCCGGGGTCGTTGTCAAGGCTCCCAACACTCCACACGCCCGCATACGCGAAGGCGATGTGGTGACGATCCCGTCAACCGACTATCGCGACCTGCGCAAAGCGGCGTTTCAGGAGTACACCATAGCCTCGTCTTTCAACACCATACGACTACCGCACAGCGTCTCGGCCGAGTCGGGAAGCATATTGGGGGTTGCATTCGTATCCGCTGTGCTGGCACTAGGCATTTGCATGGGCGTCAGCTTTGAAAGCGTCGAAGACGGCCCCGATCTGTTGAGCATCGTGCGCAGCATCGATCCCGCAAGACTGCCCGCGGACATCAGGAAAGAGTGTCTGGAAAACATCTGCGAGGCCGATCGCGCCAAAGCCGGCGATTACCTGGTCATCTGGGGCGGCAGCTCGACGAGCGCACACCTCACGATGCAGGTTGCGAGACTGACAGGTTTGAAGATCGTGTCCGTCGTCGACCACGCAAAGCACGGGATCCGCCTGTCGTCACACGCAACCACACGCGCAGATCTGCTAGTCGACTCACACGATCCCGAGCGAGCAATCGCAATCATCAAGCGCGCGACAAGCGACGGTGCGCGCTTCGGCTTCGACACGGCGGGGAAAGACTCGGCCGCGCAGCTACTGCGCGCGCTCGCATCGTCCTCGTCCTCGATCGCCTCGCTGCCGAAAGAAGCGCGCAACTACGAACGCAAGGACTCCAAGCTCCCCACGCCGCCATCGACGCCGCTTGAGCCCGCAGAAGAAGCGCCTCGATCGCACTTGGTCGGACTGACGGGGCTGCCCAAGACTGATATCCCAGAGGACGTGACGCTGCACAATGTGCCGATCAAGCTGTTCCATGAGATCCCGGAGGTTGGGGAGGCGCTGAGTGCGTGGTGCGAGCGCTTGCTTGTGAAAGGCTTGTTGGTGCCGCCGGATGTTGTGGGGACTGTGGAGGGGTTGGGCGCGATCAACGATGGGCTGGACAGGATGAGGAGGAGGGAGATTAGTGGGGGGAGACTTGTGGCTGTCTTGCAATAGTTGGATTTCTCGTTTCTGTCTCATGCGCAATATCGGCGTTTTCTGTAAATACAAGACTATCGGAACAAATGAAAACGGGCTGTGTGGGGTTAGGATGAGCACTGCCTTTGCATACTTTCTCCGCGCCGGAAATTGAGCTGAGACGTAGACACTGGCCCACGGTACATACTTCAAAACTTATAGATTAGTTGCTGTACGAGCTGATATATCTTACAATATTCTAGCCGTTGGACAGCTGGAGTATTGTACTTATTAGCACGGATATTGACTAGAATGCCTATAAGTTACCAATGACGCTACAGTAATGCGCCACTGAAAGAGACAATTCATTTTCCGAAGAGCGCAACCCATCAACATACCGTCTTGATTTATCTTAATGTGTCGAAAGATAGAATAAATCTAGTACGTGGCTATTCTAGCTTTTCGCGAGTGACCACGCTGGGTTGATCGTCGCCCAATCTACATCTTCCTCGAGACCAATGGGTCCCCATGCTTCTCATCAACGCAGGTCTGTACCTCCGTGCTTCGACTCAACGACAGCCGTCTCGACCGGTACCGTCCCCTTGGAATCGATCGCATCTTCGAATGTCTTCTTCTCGCCAAACTCCCTGAGCACCAGCCAGGCTGGCCAGATGGCAACAGCCCAAAGCGCGAAATTCCAGTATATCGCGCCGACTTCGGCAAAGACGGTGACGGACGTGATCCCATAGCTGATCGCCTGCCAGGCAGACTCGGTGCCTCTTAGCAGCGCAGCGTAGCGAATGACTTCTGGCTCGTTCTCCGCGAGCTGCCCGATGAAGAAGTAGAGGAAGAGGTAGTTGAGCTGAAACCCGACGGTCAGGAAGATGAAGACGGCAAAGCCGCGACCAAAGCCGGAAGATGACCAGTCGTATGTGGGCTGTGTAGACCGGAACTCAGTCGCCAGGACGGTCGCCCACAACCACCATGCGCCCTGCAGCACGGCGATGGAAAAGAATGTGCTGCGGGCACGGAAGCGTAGGGAGATGGATGTCCGGTCCAGATAAGCCCCGAGAAGGTTGCCGCAAATGACGGCTACGATGCCAGACAAGAAAGAGCCCAGAGCTCGAGAGCGGACGGAGAACCACACTTTGTTGCAGTCAGCCAGTGCAATTTTGTGCCACGCGAGTGTAACTTACAAGCTAGATAGGTGAAGTAGACGGCCTCCGAGAAGACTGCCTGTCCGATCCAGAGCACAGTGAGAAGATATCTCCTCGTGAAAAACAGCCTGGTCGTGGCCTTGATCTCGAACCAGGGGTTGTTGAGAATAGCCAGGTCGACTTTCTTGCCGTCCTTGCGCTGGACATCGTTGGGCTTGGTCAGGAAGAGAGCCACAAAGGGCCCGACGCACTGCAAGGCGATGAAGACAAGGTACACTGTGTACGACACGCTGCCGGCTTGATCGCGGTCTGCGTTGAGACCAAGGTTGATTGCGCCGCCGAGGATCTGACCACCCAGACGGAAGGTGAGCCAGTAGCCAAGCGCTTTGCCTTTGTTCCAGGGTTCGGGGTATGCAAGCGCTAGGGCCGCTTCAGCCATCCAGAATACACCTGCGGAGATACCACACAGTGCGCTTCCGAGATATATGAACCACTCTGTTCCAAAGCGGTTATTCGTGTACACTGCCGTAGATCAGTAGCTATTGGAGGGAGTATGGAATTCATACTCACAAGCTGCTGCGTATGGTGCGTATCCAAGACTAGTATGTTGTCAGTATGAGCGTTATCGTCTCTCGTCCACACTGACTCACGTTCCAAAGATCAGCGCCCCTTTGATCCCAATGTAGTGCACGATGACACTGCTGAAGTAGCAGCTGACCACCATCAAGCAGAAAGTCAGAGCATTTCCAGCGTTGACGAGATGGGGCGATTGTGCTCCTCCAGCGCCGAGGGAGTTCATCGCGCCCCAAATGCCCGGAGCAGAGAAGTTGCAAAGCCCGAGGATGGTCATGTTGAAGAACGTGCTTCGATACCATTTTGCTGTGTGTGTTAGCTTAGAGCATGCTGTGGGGTACGAGGCTTCTCATACTTGGGTAGTCGCGTCTTTCGACCTCGACATCGCTGCCAGATTCCAATGATGAGTTCTGAGAAGCCATGTCCGACGATGTTCAACCTGCAGATGCCGATCGAGCTGTGGAAGGATGGACTTTCATATACTGCATCAGGTGCTGCAATCTTCTCGCGGTACCGGGAGGCTTTTACAACAGGCTAGCAAGTACCGAAGGCATCATACGCCAACGGCTTGTAAGCACGCACATGCATGCTAGGATTCCGCACGAGTACCGTACGGCCCGGACGCCATGTCGCCGGTGCTCGGTGCAGATGTTTGTGTATCGCGTCTAAGTAATCCCAACTGTCGTTTGACGTTGCCACGGGCCTTCCGCGGCAGAACGTGGGCGTTGGTAGTTTGATGGGGTAGCACGCCATCCCCCCTGCCATTTGCGAATCACCACATGTAGATAAGAACATCGAACAACTGATTCATGCGGGAGTACGCTGACGATTCCAGCAGAGAGAATGTCGTGATCTCGGTACCAATGAATGTACTAGTGGCCACGTAATGCTGCAACGGGATTACTTGATTGGGCATGCACTCGCTGCCGAGTCTTTGGAACCACACGAGCATCGTAGAAGCACACCGATACACCGGGCAAATTGAGAAACAAACTGTGAACTTGTAGGCAATCTTATTGCGAAAACTGCCCAGAGACGAAGCGTCGAAAGCGGAATTAAGCCGACTTCTTGACTGCCCCAGGGAGATCCCACCAACTCTCATGCACGTCCTTCAATTCCGGCTCTTGGCCAGGCGCTCTGAGATATGACACAAGATCAGAGGTCTCATCGATCTCTCCCCTGGTGTATCCGTTGCCAAAGTATGCGAACCTGTTCTGCTTGTTGAAGTGTTCATATTCCCAGTCTTCCCAACGGGGGTCGCGCCGCACAAGCGTAAGCGCAGCAGCAGAACCCGGCCACAGGCCGTGAATTCTCTGTCCTGGAAGTCCACCGTTGTTCCAGGAGGAGCAATTGTCTGTCAAGACCACACTTGGAAAGAAAGCATCGCAGTAGTCCACGAAATCATCCGCGGCCTCTTTCGATGGAGTGATTGACTTGATGCCTTGTGAGGAGACCTTTCGCAGAACCTTTGCGAAAAATGTGATCGTTGTCTCTACAGCTTGTGGTACGGTACCAGATGGACCAGTTGCATGCGGTCCCGCGAGGAAGAATAGATTCGGAAAGCCCGGTGTTGCAGCTCCCAAGTATGTGTATGGAAAGCCAAACTCTCCATCCGGCTTCCAAGCTCTGCTTAGATCAACTCCGCGCGCCTTGATGGGAAAGGGTGGTACAAGATCGGTATTGGCACCAGTAGCACAGAAAATAGCATCGAAGTCGTAATTTTTGCCGTCGACCGTCTCGATGCCAGTGGGTGTAAATCGCTTGATGGGCGTCTTGACCAGCTCTGCATTCTCCTCGGTAAGCGACTCAAGGTAGCCAGGTCCTGGAGTCAGTCTTCGGCAGTGTGGCGCGAATTCAGGAATCAAGCCATCGAGCAGTTCTGGCTTCTTTGCAGCTCGCGCTTTCATCACCTCGATGAACGTCTCGCGAATGCCTTCGTTCTCCTCAGACCCTCGTACCATAGCACGGAAGTGCCGCCAATATCTCTCTTCAATGTCTTTACGGAATCTGAGGTACGTATCCGGATCCTTAAATGACTCCAGTTGATCCGGTGGGTACGGCTGAGGCTCAAAAGTTCTCTCATCGCCAGCCCAAGACGTGGCAATCCAAGTGGGATTACGAACCAGGTGGGTGACGTGATTCGCCACTCGCTGCAGGTGCGGTACTATCTGTAGCCCACTGGCTCCGTTGCCGATGACCGCGACTTTCTTGTCAGTGGGATCGAAGGTTGGGTCCCAGTTAGAGGTGTGCCGCAGATGCCCTTTATAGCTATCAAGACCTGGGTAGTCTGGCAATTTCCAGGCGTTGAATCGCCCGATCGCTGTAATCACGAAGTCAAAGTCTTCGTTCGTGGTAGTGTTGTCGATCAAGTTGTGGACTTCCAAATTCCATTTAGACTTTCCGTCATCCCATGAAGCATCATCAACACGATGTCGTAACCTGACGTATTTGTAAACGTCGTGCTTTCTAGCTGTTGCTTGCCAGTAGTCTCTGATTTCAGCACCCTTGGCAAAAATCTCTGACCATTGAGTGTTGGGCGAGAACGTGCTCTGGTAGACGTGTGCTGGTATGTCACAACGAACGCCAGGGTATTGATTCTCTAGCCAAGTGCCACTCTTGAGAATGTCAGACCATGTCGACCAATTTTTAAATAGCGAGACTCACTACGTCGTTGTTCTTCTCGAAGATCGTGAGTTGAATACCTGGTACCTTGGCCGGGAGCAGGATGCCAGCATTGATACCCGCCAGGCCAGCCTACACACTGTTAGCGCCCGAGGGTTCAACATTCACTGAATATATACGGTACGTACGCCAATGACGGCTACCTTCAGCGGTCGAATGTCATCTATGTGGTGGCTGGAGTCCAATCGCAGTCGCGAGACAGGATATCCGATGGGTAGAGTTGGATGAGTGCTGACTCGTTCTGTCTCGCTTACAGGCGCGAGATGCTCTGTCAACTGCGCGACGCGTCGCGTCGAATCTGTTGATGGTGACGTCTTGCCGAGTGTGTCGGTGGGAATAACGTTGGACGCCATGACGATTCGGGTTAGTTCGAGATGATTGGTGGGAGGAGTAGAATCGCTTGCTCTCTGTAACAACGAACAATGTGAATACATGAGGCGCCCATCCATGTCGGCTTTAAAGATCAGCTGAACGCACTCGCGGCCCAATTCCGAGCCAGATTGAATTCGTTATCGCCCCGTGCTCGGTATCTCTCTAGTCTTCCGCCATCGCAGCTCGGCATGATGGTGGGAATCACGCCTTCACCCCACAGGTTGACGGTATGTGCCATGTGGCAGTCAGCTTGGCTGTCGTGCCCACTACCCTGTAACTGCGAAGTATTGTACCAACTGGCCTGCCTCTCGAGCGCTGCATGGCTTGCGCACAAGCGACAATGTTGGCATCAAATTTCCTTGCGATTGGACCAGGCTTTGTGGAAATGGACATACATAGGGTTGCAGAAGTGCATGCCTTGGGCTGCAGAGGTAAATACCATCGAGATATAACACCGATATGTATGCAACAAGCAAAATCCGCAAGTGGTAGCAGATTCGTTACTTCAGCTTGTCTGAGGCTGGGAGATTGCCAGGTCAGGTGACCTTAAGCCACCCACATATATAGTACTTCTACCGGCCTCTATAGTCCATCACTGGATCAATGCTATTCAACCAATACAGCCGGTTCGACTCCAACTTATGTATGTCATCGGTTTTGTGCTATTTAACTGCCGTTTATGCATCTATTCACACGTATTCCGATGCTCTGCCGCATCTCATTCCTACACGTATCCTAGGGCATTCTCGTCCTGCTTCAGTATTGAGTCCACTCGTTTGCAGAGCTTGTAGCGTACAGATTATTGGTGGGACTGTTTGAAGCAGCTATTTCCCCAGCTATCAACTACATCTAATTCATCGCGCTTAAAGCAAAATCGTGCAGCTGATCATGTAATACGATCCTGATACAGTAATGATGAGATTAGCTGCCGCGGTAGTATTATCTATGTTAGACTTACGTTGGGTACTCTTATAGCTGCCTTGATTCATCTGAGCGACTTCGCGTCTCGACGGTGTTCATGGGCTGGCTGGATGGCGTTGGATGCACATCACCTTCGCCATTCTTACCATTCATGTGGGACTTCTCGGCCTTGTGTTTTTCCTGGCACGCCAGATAAGCCAAATATGTAAGTTTATTCTGACTGAGCCGATGCTCGCATCGCAAGGAACCGCCTTGAGCGTGGTGGCCGTAACGTCAAAGGCAATGTCACCATCGGGGCCTTCGTGAAGATCGCCAAATCGCCGCTTGTCTGGGCTTCCTTACTTCTGGACACCTTTTTCTGTGTTTCTTCCGGTGGCTGTTTCTCTGGCTGAAGAGTCTGAATCGATATCCCAAAGCACACATCAATGAGCTGGGCGCTATTTTACCAGTTCTGAATACCAAGAGTGGCGTCTATACTGTAGTCGCCTGTGCCACGGTGTTAGCGAGAATAAGTGCGATGACCCGCTCTGCTGGATAACAATTGTGTTGACTGTTGACTCACCCGTACGATATACTTGATATGGCCACAGCTGAGTGCGTAGTCATGAAAGTAAGCCAGATGTGATAAGACCGATGATGTCCCGGTAAAATACCGGTGGGGCTGGGTTCTGGCCACGCTGATGGTCAGTATAGGTACAATGTGTGCGATGATTAGAGACCGTAGGTGTGCGTTGAATGGACTACAATCCGGACAATTGTTCAAACCTCAAGATATCGTGTGTTGTCCAATGGTCATCACGAGAAAGCCGTTCAGCGAAACAAATCTAGTGTACTCTACAACCTCATATCCTCCCAGTCCGGACTCTGAGAGAAGCCCAAATGAAACCTCCCCGTCTTCGCAAAACTCAACGTTGCAACATTCGTCTCGAAGTTCTCAACCTTGCCCCCTACCTCCCCCGAGTCCGCCAGAAAATGTGCATGTATCCGTGGCCCACAAATGCCTTTCATCCAGGTCGGCACCGCATACCCAAAAATGATGCCCTTCAAGTTGCTCTGCTCTCCTCCATCCGTGAACTCGACGCTCTTGAACATGCCCACGACTTTGAATGGTGCAAGGGTATTCACAGCCCTGGCGTGCGCTAGTTTTGGAGATGATAAGAGGTCGTCGAGAGATTCCATGTCCAGCAAGGGTACTTCCATGCGGAATGTGGGGCGGAAGATGGTGACCATTGCGAAGGGGAGGCGAGTGTCTGTGGGCGCTGGGGTGGCCCTGTTGTCGTACGACAGGGCGAAAGCTTCCCCGTTATTCAGAATCATCAGACGTCCGTCTTCGTAGCTGCCGATCCCGTCTGTGCCATGGGACGTGAGGTCGCACGTGCGTGGCTGGCCTTGCGAGAAGCCGGCGGCGACTGCGGAGATGGTGCCGAATTGGAAGATGTCGTTGGGTATTGATGCGACCATTTTGAGGTTTGGAAGTTAGTTCGTCTTTCGAGTTCGATGTTTGGGGGATTCAAGTGGGATATACTGATGGATCCGGGTGTCGAGGAGAGCCGATCATTGATGTCCGGATAATCTTCGGGTAGCCTCTGCAATATGATGGGTGTTCGCACGAGCGGTCCAGAGGGTGTATAGGTCTTACAAAACGAACACTAGCAATGCTCTCTTCTTGTGTATCTGGCAAATGCTCTCCCTGCACTGAAAGTATGTCCGCGTGAATGGGAAGCCTTGGGGACTTTGATGGCTTTCCACTACAACATGGTCACTATTGATGACTGTGTGAGAGTGAAATCTACGTTTTGGCACGATTAGCCGTTGTCTTCATTTCTGAAACTTTGGGGGAAGTGTAACTTATCCTTTTTTGATTGTGGCAGTCACGGAGCCAATGAACGTCGCGCTTACATAACGCACTTGGCACCGGCGCTCGCGACGCCAGCAACCTCATCATAGCTCACGACGCCTGCCTCAGCACCTGTAGCCGGTCGACCGCCCGTCCACACCACACAATGCTCTCACGAACCCTCCGCGCGCGCAGCGCCCTGCGCTTAGCCAAGCCGACTTTCCGGGCCACCTACTCGTCGCAGAAGAAGGCCGAAGTGCCCGCCAACGACCCCGTCGCGCGCCAAGAAGTTCAGACCGTTTCCGAGACCAATGCCACCGCTACCTCCTCGGAGGGCTCATTCGACAAGGTTCTGCAGGAGAGCGTCGAGCAGGCCGAGAAGCTGAGGAAGCAGCAAGCTCCCAACCGTGAGGGTATCTGGAGCAGGAGCCAGCAGCCCAGGGAGATTGCTATGAGCGGACCGAGGTTCGAGCAGAGCATTATTGAGGACCAGGTACGTCATAGAGATCAACTGGCGCGGTGAAGGTGCAATTGAAGGTTTGTGCGGGGTGGAGCATAAGGCGGCAGACAGACGGTTGAAGGGAGTGATAGGACAATTGCTAACGAACTATGCGCAGCCTCGCCCATACGCCGCTATCGACCTCATCCACCAGCAGCCCGTTCGCTGGACGCACGAGCGTATCGTCTCCTGCGACGGTGGAGGCGGCCCTCTCGGCCACCCCAGGATCTTCATCAACACCGACAAGCCCCAGATCTGCTGGTGCACATACTGTGGTCTTCCTTTCGTGCGTCAACCCTCCAGAAATGAAGAATCAGGTCATTTAGTTTGAGAAGCTGAGAGCTAACACAATATAGGCGCACGAGCACCACCGCGCACATCTCGAGTCCCTTCCTGCGGACCAGCTTTCATACCCGCTCGGACCTAAGGGCAACGCCGCTGAGGTTAACGAGGCACAAAAGGTCACAAATGAGCCTCTGGCGCAACGGTGAGCAATATCGACGAATCGAAGAAGCGTGTGATTGTATATATGTACTGCAAGAACGGAATGGAATGTTGACCACCATTGGATCGTCTTATTCAGTTATTGTGATGCAAATGTGGTAAGTAATATCACGTGCAGTTGAGGCTGAACGAAGATCTTGCGCAGATGAGAGCAGTCAAAGGCGAGTTTAGTCGACCGCGATTATCGTGTGCGTTCAAATGCTCCAGTCCTCGACATGTGCAACAATAATTGCAGGCCAGAGCTCAGTTGATTCGGGAGATCTGGAGACTTGTGAAGGGCAGCGCACCCAGACAAGTTGCAGAAAGGCATAGGGCACAGCTTCCTCCATTAATCTGCTCACTGAATCCACAGGCCCGGCCGCAATTATCCTCGTCGTACCCCTGACTTGCTACTCAAACGTCATATGCGCCGCCAACACAGGAAAAATAGGTTGCCACCGCTGTATGAGCTCTAACTAGGATCACGGGCGTTCGCGCGGTTGATGATGTTGTTCGGGGCGCAGACAGTATACTGTGTAGCCATTAGAGGTACCATGGCCTTCAAGATTTAGTTTGGTACTATATCGGAGGATGTCACTTTTTCCTGTGTTTGTTATAGCGCGGGTGTTGGTTGGTCTGCACGACTGTGACGAGAGCTATCTGATTGTCCGAAAGAAATAAACAGTCTTGCGCAACGTGCATATTGCGTCGCAACACTTTAGGATGTTCACCGGGGCAAGACTGGCGTCTCCGACCTGAACAGTCATGGCGAAGCCGACCAGCAGATCATTTAAGGAGCATTCGACGGTGTAAGCTTCTCGGTTTCCGATGTTCTGGGCAGTGGGCACGGTGAGCTTCCTCTGGTAAGCAACGAGGGGACGTAGGGATTGGGTATGCTGAAGTTGGACATGCATTTCACTGAATCAAAAAGACACTATTCATTCGAGAAACCTTGTAAAGCTCCAGATGACCGAGACCCTGAATTCATAATAGCCCTGCTCACGACCCAGAATATTAAAATTGTGTGCAAACTCCCTTAGATACCATAGCGACAAAAGGAATTCGTTTCGATACTCGCCGACTTCATCATACCATCTTCGAGTATCCTCCGAGACCAAGCTCGCTGCACAAACTGGCCCATTGACTTCCCTCACACGACTGTCACAATGCGATCAGTTGCGAGCTGATCGGACCATCCACTAGGAAACCTAGTTACAAGTCCTATGCGCTCGAATACAACCTTATCCGTCGCTGGCTGCAACAGGAGCAGTGGAGGAACTCTGTGATCCCGGACGAGACCAAGGTATAATACTGTGCCCCAATCCCTTACGTTGTCTAAGCCTTTAAACCACGTCTCCCGATCAACTGTGAGTTTTTTGAGTCGAGGAATCTTGGGCATCCCATCGAAATATATTGCTACTCCGAAGATCTGTTGCATCTGCGCTCTGAAGCATTCCGTAGGTTTGTTGGCCAGTATTCTGACACCATATCCAAATCTTGTATGACTTGGTCCCGCCTCCGCAAGGAGGCTTCTTCAACTTGGCCGTAAACGTCGCCCGACACCGGAAAACATTTGGCAGTAAGAAGGACGCAAGTTCGCTCCCGACTATAGAATGGTAAGTAATCGACCGCACCCGGACAGGCGATCCAAGAAAATGTAGGTCGAAGACTGGGGTCTCCAGTCTTTGCTACTATAATTGCATTTCCGGGCCCTACATATACTCAACATAGTTGATTGACGATACCCTTTTCCAACATACCCGCGATGTATTTTCCAGGTCCAAGTGGAAGCATACGCTGAGCTACCGGCAAGGCATCCCTTTTGTATTTAAAAGATCGCCATTTAGATAATATGGTGAGGGACATTCAACACCGAAGTGCTGTACTGTCATTAGGATTAGCAAATTTTATGGTCCGAACAGCCAGAAGCCTTTCGGCAACGGCCATCCCTTTTTAGATAGTGGATACTTGTTGAACTAGCGCCAGGTGCAAGATAATATGATTTGTATATCCTCTACCTACGAGCAGAACCTACCTATCTATAGGAAGTAGAAACAGAAGCTTGCTTGTTGTTTAAGACACACAGCAAGACGTAGAGAGACAATCTGATTAGATATGAGATGGAAACTGCCCGAAATCAACAGTACTGATCAAGTCCTCGCGTTTGGAATGGATCATGAGTGTTTGCTATTCTTGCCCTGACCGCAATGGGGGTTGCAGAGTCGATACGGGAGGTTATATCGTCAGGCTGCATGCGGCGATCAAAAGTCCTTCGGTTAAATCGTTTGCACCTGTAGCTTCTAGAACAACGTAGGCTTCCGGGTAGGTGTCTGTCATGTTTCTTGCTTCCGTCGCCCATTCACCTCTGAATCAACCCATAGGTGGGCCGTGGGTCAGTCCGAGTGATCTGGTCATCAATATTGCGTCTTGAGGTGTCTGTAGAAGCTGCTGATATTCGAGATTGCGGAAGCGTCGATCAACATTGGACTTTTAAGTAACCGGCTGCTGTTGTCGCAGCTTGTCCAGTATCAAGATGTGCATTTCAGCCTTGTGGATGAATTGATCAGTCTGGTCCTTAGAGCTGCCAAACTGCTGATAGCTGTCTTCTACCCGCCATGTGTTTGTGGACTCTTTTCGTTTCTCGGAGAGAATGAGGAAAAGTGATGTAGGTTGGATATTGGGCGCTCGTCTCAGCCGCTGGCGCCTGCCCCACCTGCACCCATGACATCAGATCTTCGCGCCTCTTTCTACAGGCTGCAATTCTGCAATGCCACAACAACATACCTCAATCTCCCCATTGGCCACTTTTCTAATAGCAACTTTCTTTCTACTCTCACTCTTCCCCGGAACATTCATCCCCATCCTCTGGGCACCTTATAACTCGCTCGCCGCATACTATTTCCCCGCCGCAGCGCCCCGCAGCACCGTACTCTGCTCGAGCCCAAACATCTGCACAGCACCGCTGACAATGTCTTGGTACGTCTCCGTCCTCCCGGCCCTTTCAAGACCATGATCACACAATTCCAATCCCCTCGATCGACCCACGAACCTACTCAAGACCCCAATCACACAATCCAAATCTCTCGATCAACCAACTGACGCAACCACAGGTCCCAGAAACAATTCACCCTCCCCTCACGCAGCCGGGGCTCCTACCTAATAACCGACACGATTCTCAAGGAGCTGCCAGAAATCAAAAATTACAAAACTGGGCTGCTGCACCTGTTCATCCAGCACACATCGTGCGCGCTCTCTCTGAACGAGAACTGGGACGAAGATGTGCGCGCCGACATGAGCACGGCGCTGGACCGAATCGTTCCGGAGGACAAGAAAGGGCAGGGGCTGTATCTGCACGACGCAGAGGGCAGCGATGATATGCCTGCGCACGTCAAGTCTGCGCTTGTTGGCGCGAGTGTTACTATCCCTATCACGAATGGCAGGTTGAACACGGGCACGTGGCAGGGGATCTGGTATTTGGAGTTTAGGGATATGAAGCACTCGAGGAAGATCGTTGCGACGATCCAGGGTGAGAAGAACTGAAGTGAGAATGGTCGCAATGGAGAGGGGCGAAATTCAGTCTGCAGGCTGCACCAATACCAAGGTGAGGAGGACAGGCATCAACGGCGTCACATTGGAATGTACACAAGTGTGTCAAATTTATTTAGTATAGCAAGCAGCCGGCTGTACAGTCAATTTCCAAACGCCAGTCGGAAGTCGTTCACGAGCCTCCGTCAAAGCGGTGCCGGTTCTGGAGGCCTCCGGTGTCGTAGGCGGAGAGCCCTGCAGCGAGGGATATTGTGGTGATGATAGGAGAGGCCATGTCACACTTGGGTGGCCTATGGGGGAGTTCGTATGGAGTCGAGGTATCGGAAATTGAAGTAGATTGCGGCCGAAGATCCAACAGTCGAAGGGCCCATTCAGAAGACTAAAGAGGGGTGTCAACCGCGATGGAAGACGAGGAAGCCCTTCTCCGCATCCATAAGCCACTGGCCCGGGTAGCACTCGTTCTCGATCTGGTAAAAGGTCCTCAGATGCCACTCGCCATTGCGCTCCTTGCACCAGAAAGGGTCATCGTCGCGAGCATCGGCAGGCTTGATCCTCCTAGCGCTGTATGCGCCGCGCTCGGTCGCAATACGTCTGTTTTCCATCTGGACGTCCTCGCGTGTGGTGGTGTGTGCGCATGCCGTCCTCATTGGAGCTGGTGGCGCAGTAGTGACTCCGGCATGGCTGTTGGTGACGTGGTAGGTCGTCGTCGTCGCAGTCGGACCAGGTGGGTAGACGTAAGCTGTCTGACCGTACGTGGGCATCGTATTGTAGTAAGACCTCTGATATGGAGCATAGAAGTTAGCAAGTGGGTACATGGAGCCATAGAGTCCGTAGTTGTAGTAGCTTCCAAGTCCACCATAGGTGGAATAGCTTGGATAGTAACTCGAGCCGTAGTAGCTGGCGCCGGAGTAGGGGTAAGAGTAAGTTGAAGTGTTGTATACCGGGTATGCGCCGCCTGCGTAGCCTACACCGCCAGCGCCATAGCCTATACCTCCAGCGCCGTAGCCGTAGCCGTAGCCAGACATGACGCCGCCTGCAACGCCGGAGGGGTAAGCGCCGTTTGCCTGCTGGCCTGCGTAGGTGAGGACGCCGCGCTGGCCGTATCGAGGCGTGTAGACGTAGTTATGGCGAGGCTTTGGGTAGCCCTCGGTGACCATTTTTTCGAGGCTCTGAGGAATTCGACGAGTGGTGGTGGTGGAAGTGTTTGGACGATGGTGGAAGTGTGTGGGGCGGAGAATATGGCTCGTGGCAGAGAAGGCGCAAAGTGAGGCGAGGTGAAGGCAGGTGAGAACAAGTCTCAGGCAGACAAGAGACTTGTGTCGTGCGCAAGGGGAGTCACACCGTCCAACAGCGGTCAAGGCCCAATCTTCGTCACTGCACGTGGACAAACGGCGTGGGACGGGCAAGCGCGACGGAGACCAAACAAACGAGAGAAAAGAAAGTGTGGTGACACTTACCATATTGTACGAGCTCGGCATCAGAGCGCGACCACCAGACATATACCCTCCAGCACCATTTCCATAGCCTCGAGGCACTATCGCTGTCGCAGCCACAGCTCGAGGGTAGCTAACGTTTGCAGGATAGCGGGCAGGGTAGGACATGCCACCTCCTACGCAGTGACTCCGAGGAGGGCGGGTGTAGTACTTCGAGGGATAGTAACGAGCTCCATACCTGCGGCGCCAGGAGCTTCGATGACGAGGCGCGACCACTTCCTCCTTGAAGCGCACGCCATTCTCAATGCGAGTTCTCGTGGTGTATCTGGTGCTGTCGTCGAAGCACATGCCGGATGCGTTGTTGGATGAATGTTTAGGGGATTCGGACGATCAGTATGGAGTGCAGGCCAAACCGCGCTTTACGTATCTTACGTATCGCTCGGCAGCACGCCTTCACCACAAGTGCTTGCTCCACTCTACCCGGGTGTTCGTGCACGTGGTCACTCAGCACTCTTTCCAAGCTCCTATCAAGTCGTTCCTTTTCGTACTACGACATCTGAAGGCAAGTGGTTCATCATCGCCTATCGAGATCTGGAGCGCTTCCATCACTCGATCATGCTAAATCTCATGATATCCATCTCTAACTCTTCGTAACCTTCTCAGCAGCCTTCAACGGCACAGCCCCACCTTCCCTCACCCCAGTACCAGCCGCCTGCTTGACATCCGGCTTCTTCGCCCTCACAAACACAGTCTTGAACCTCCTAGTAACCGGCAAAACCGCCCACATCGCAAACCCCGGGGTGCCCCAGACACTAAACACAATCCGAACAGGCAGCAAGACCTTCGTAATCGTATACGCCGTGGCAAACTCGACCAGCACCCTGGCTCCGCCCTCGCCCAGATTCCACACATGATCCCTCCTGCGCAGCTCGACCTCCGCCTCCGCCTCCGCCACGTCCTCGCTGCGGATCCAGCCCTTGCGCTTGAAGTACTTGCCGAACTGCTCGACGCCGGCGAGCACCCATGCACCTTCTGCGAACCACGAGGGCAGCCAGTGCGTGTAGTGGAATGTGGCTGCGAGGCCGAAGAGGGGGATGATGGCGGTGAGTTCGTGCAGGATCAGGAAGGAGGTTATGTGCGAGAGGGGCGCGGAGGCGAGGGCGGACGTGTATTTGTGCAGGAACTTGGGCAGCCGGCGGTTGAAGCGGTCGATGCGGGATGCGGACGTTGGTGGTGGAGTGGGTTGGGTTGCAAATTGTCTGCGTGCGAAGGTTCGAGAGGATGGAGCTATGCGATGCTGCGTCGCTTGCAAGATTGTGCGTCGTAACATAACGTCTCGCCTATTGGGAAGCTCTTTCTAGACGTGCGGATGGCCTCGAGGGCAAAGACTGTGTGTGGAGAGAAAGTTACTGCGTACAGTCGATGTATGACGTTTGGAGTCGTGCGCCTCGGCTTGACGCGTCGACGCGGTGCTCCACATCCTTGTCTATCCTGCACACCTTGAACATCAACAGGGCAATCCAGGCGCCCTACGCATTGCCCAGAAGAGGACCACTTCACATCCCCAAAAGCATCTTAGAATGACTTCCCTTGAGTATGCTAACGCCTCTATCATGGACCGGAGAAAAACATGTGACATAACCTGAACCACACCGTTTCTAAGTGCAATCAAGCAAGGCCCAGAAAGAGCGACACAGCACCAAACCCCAATACCAAAAACTCGAACCCAAACGATGGATAGCCTTCCCAAACACGGCGCCTATAAATTCCTCCCCTACGCCTCCACAACCGCACCACCACCCCCATCCCTCAAGATCAAACACACATCAACATGGACGTACTGCGGCCCACTCCTCACACCAGCCTCCCTCCCCCCCTCACTGCAAACCTGGAGCACCCACGCGACCTCCTCTCCCTCCTCGCTGGCGCAGCATCTGCACCCCCTGCTAACCTTCCTGCACACCTTCCTGCGCGGCGCAGGAGTGCAACACTACTGGCTCACCCTGCGCGCCACGTTGCCAACCCACGAGTACGACACTCGGCGCTGGCACGTCGACGACGACTTCTTCTCGGCGGTAGGAAGCGCAGCGCGAGATGCGCCGAGTTTTGTCATGAAGGGAGGTGACAAGGGGGGCTGGAAACTGTGCGCCACGCTCCTGGGCGCGCCGACGCTGTTCCTCCCCCCGTCCTCTAACGCCACAGCGCTATCCACACTGCGCTCCGTAGCGCGCTGCGAAGCAGCGAAGCGCCCGCACACGTGCAGTTCGATCCGGTGCGCGGGCTGTTTCGACACTGGTCTTGCCGTGCGCCGAGTGCTGGCCGCATTGTTCGCAGACAAGGAAATGGTGCAGGCGAAAGCTGGCGAGGTGGTGTTATTCTGCACGGGCGGTGAGCAGGGCGCCGTGCACTCCGAGCCCATGTGCGATGCGGAGCGAGTGTTTGTGAACATTGTGCCGGGGAGCGAGGCGCAGTTGCGGGCGCTGATGGGGCGGTTTGGGATGGTGTTTCCGCGGGCGTGGAGCTTGGGGGTGCCTGTTTGTGCAGACAACAGGCTGGATGGGTTGGGTGGGAAGGTATATGAAGGATAGCGAGGTGGTGGTATTTAGGGGGAGAAGGGGGTTGGAGATTGTTTGTACAATGGGTAGCAGGTAGCCACCCACGCCATCTACCTAATCGCTAATTTTCGATCTGGGAGTACGTCGAGACTGCTTCCCGTTCTATTTGCACCTTGCGACAGAAAAACTCCTGTATCCAGTGCTTTGAGGCCATCTTAAAGCCTCTCTGCGATCTCGACGAACTCCTCCAAAGGCCTGACCGGCTTGACGCCAGCACTAACCTGCATACCAGCCTTCCACGCGTGCACATCCTTGATGAGAACGGGCTGGCCCGCACCCGAAGGGCTCGCTGCATCAGCCTTGACCTCCGGCTCAGCGGGGAGCCCGGCGTCGGCAACACCTAGCGCAGCCTTCGTTGAGTCGAGGATCTTGTCTGTTGTCTCCTTGTCGAGCGACAGGGAATGATTGAGGTAAGTTCCAATGGCACTGGGGATGCCGTCAGCAGAGGTGACATCCTCAATGCGGCTCTTCACGTCATCCGCATTGGCATCAATCTTGTGCTCGTTGAAGATGACGGTAAGCGCGGCGATGGCGGCTTGCTTCTTCTCGTCGAGGGTGGGCTCCTTGGGCTTGGACTGCGCTTGCAGGTGGACTGAAAGCTTTGCGCGATGCGGCGAGGCGGTGGATATATAGTGTGCGTAGAAATCTGCGAGGTCCTTCTTGGTGAGCTTGCCGATGAACTCAGCGTCGGTGTCGGCTGTTTGAGTCAGTAAAAGTGAAGTTGGAGCAAATTGACAAACACACCTTGCAGGAAATCATACGAGTCACTGTAGATATGATTCCAGAACCTGTTGTCCTCTTGACTTAGGTTCTTCAGCTTCGCCAGACGCTTATTGATGATCGCTCGCTTGTGGCCCTCGAAGTCCTCTTCGCTCATCTCTTGCAGCGTCTTCTCGAAAGAGTTGAGGAAGTTCTCAATGCGGCCCTCGAGGTACCTGCAGTCCTTCTCACTCTGGATCAGGATGCGGTAGCCGGCCCATGTGTCGTGGAAGGCTGCGCTTGAGAAGACGACGTAGCCGAGCTGCTCGATGGTTCGTAGCTGGTTGAAGCACGGCTCATCGGTCATCTGGCCGATTAGGAGCAACTTGGCCCGGATGTCGTTGTCGTAACGGTTGCCAGCGTACAAGCTGTACTCAATGCAGTGGTTCACATTTGCGGGATCCCTCAGTTGCTTCTCGTAGATGTAATTGCTCCCAGGAGGCAGAATAAGGTTCCGTCGAATGGGCAACTGGCTATCCGGCAGATGTCTGGGCTTTACGATCTCAATCACTTTGTCTGTAATCTTCAATGCCTCCTCCTTGCGCAAGTTGCCGTGAGCCAAAACCTCGATCTGGCATTGCGCAAGGATCTGAGGGTAGAACTCCTGCACATCCTTAGCTGTCACATTGTCCAGCTCTTTAGTCAGGTCCTCGTTCATAAAGCTCCTGTCGCTCTTGAATGTGCGCGAATAAGTGCCAACTTGACCGTACGGCTGCCCGATATCCCAGTTGCGCAGCGAGCGCGACATTCTGTCGTGAATAATGGCAAAGCGGTCTTCGCGTACCTCAAGATCGCGTACTTGCAGGAGTACCTTCTCGAGCAGTACGTGCAGCTTATCGTTGTACCCACTAACAGTGATCGAAAGACCGCTGATATGATTACTGAAGTCGTATACTAGGCCGGAGATATCGGCATCGTATGAGTACTCGACGAGCGCGTCGTTAACGAGCTCGCGGAAGAGTGTACAAAGGAGCACTACTCTCGCGCTAACGTATGTAATAGGCGTTTTGAAGTAAATGTGAACGTTAGCCTTGGGTACCCAGAACTGATCGTCCTTCTTCCACCAGATCTTAACGTTGTCGTCGTGTCTGACCAGCTTCGGCTCCTTGGCAGGTGTCTCGATCTCCTTCTTTTCGACATCCAGTCGGCTGGGAATGAACTCGTTGCGGTGCGGGAGGTGCAGCTCCTTCGGCCTGTTCTCGCTCTCAAACGCTTCCCTGACCTCCTTGAGGAAGTCCTCGGGGATCTTCTCAACCTTGTGCTCGGTGCCGTACCACTTCTCCTTGCGGTCCCAGTCGCCTGGGAAATTCTGGCTGACAATGGTCATCCTGAAGTTGTCCGGTCGCAAGTATGACATGGCCTCGCTGATGAGGTTGGAGTCGAACTTGCTGATGACTGCTGGACCACTCAACAGCTTCGTACGATCGTACGGCTTTTGCATGACGCCAGCCAGTCCGCTTGCTGTCCGGCTTGGTGGGCTCTTCTGCTTGAAACGGAAGTCGACTTCGCTGATGCGCTTCTGCTCGTCCACTATCCATTCCTGGGGTGGCTGCTCGCGGATCAAGGCGATATACTGGAAGATGATCTTGGCGATCTCCTTGTAGTTTTTCAGACCCTCGTCGGTCAACTTCACGTTGACGCTGAATAAGCCTGAGCCGGGACATAGTGTAGAACCTCCCGCACCCAGTCCGTTCGCCCAGCCCTTCTCCTTGATGTATGCCAAGATACTGCCCGGTCCCTCGTGACCCAGCAGGTGGCTGAGATATCTCGAGGGATGTGACTCGTAGAGCTCCTCCTCGTCGCGGTACAGGAACTGAAGCTCGAGCGATCTCGACTCCAGGACCGGCTTTGCGAAGACCTGTGTAAGCAGCTCCCTCTCTGTGTAGACTGGCATGTCCCACCGCCTCTTTGGAAGATCCTTGTTGGGCACCTGCGCAAAGATGTCCTCGACCCACTGCTCGAGGGTGTCCAAGCTTTCACGGCCCAGCACGACCAGCTTCATCTGGTTCGCCGAGTAGTGCTTGGAGTGGAATTCCATGAACTTGTCGCGAATCTTGACGCCTCGCGCAATCGGGTCGTCGTGCAGCGTGACCCAGCTTCCTGTCGAGAAGTGGCAGTACGGGTGCTCTGGGTTCGCAAGAGCTTTGTTCAGCTGGTGCAAGCGCCATGTGTCGTTCTGCAGGTTCTTCTTGTTCTCGGAATCGACGGCCTTGATCTCGCGGTCGACCGTGTCCTCGAGGAACAACGGGGCAATGAAGAACTGGCCAAAGCGGTCGAGTCCGCCCCACAGCGGCGACTCGTCCTTGGACTCGAGGTCGGTGTCGTCGGTCGCGGGCTGGTAGGAGAGCTCGAAGTAGTAGTTGGTCGAGGTGGCGGCGGTGAAGGCGTTCGAGTAGCCGCCGTGCGAGGTCAGATACGTGTTGTAGGCGTTCTCCTTGGGGTATTTCTCGGTGCCCATGAACAGCAGGTGCTCGACTGCGTGGGCGATGCCCGGCATGTCCTTTGCGTCGCTGAAGCTGCCCACGTTGACGTCCAGGGCGGCGGCCGCCTTGTCGCTCCCCGCCTCATGGATCAGCAGCACCTCGAGCTTGTTCGACAGTGTGACGATGCGGTACGAGCGGTCGTCGAGCTGCGGGCGCTCCAGGTTCTCAATGCGCTCTCGCGCCGCTTCCCGCGCCGCCTCCCGTGCCAGTGGCTCCCCCATCGTGTTTGTGCGAGCTGCCCGGGGCGTGTGCGAGTGTGAGTAGTGTCGACGGGCAGTTTGCGGGGTGTGAGGAGTGTGAGGGGTGTGCGGGGGGTGTGAGACAGTGTGAGGGCTGGCTGAGGGGTGCTGGTGCGGGTGCTGGTGCTTATAGCGAAGCACAGCGTAGCTAGTGGTGGGACACGTCAATGGCGTGAGTCGCGCAACTTCACAGACAGCGGACGAGCGTGCGAGAAGGACCGGTCGAGCGTGTGGCACGAGGCACTTGTTCCCCAGACGCCGGGCGTTCTTCATTCACGCACAAGAGCAAGAGCAGTGGGGCCAAGATGTTTCCAGAGCGCGCGTTTGTAACGTGCTGTCAAACCCACCACAACCGCTTGTGCACGCCAATCAATTGCGCCCAGGGAGCGGACAGTTCGCACGAGGCAACGAAGGGCGGTGAAAGGAATTGGGTAATATACCACGGAATGTAAGAGAAGATGCACGATGCGGCATGGATGGCTACGTATCAGTAATAGTCACGCCTCGGTTCCGGTGCACTGGTGGGCGCGAAACGCCCTAGTCTTACACATCATCATCAACACCCAGCAAGGCTAAATAGACTCGATTACGTGGGGCAAGACATGACATGCGGAGGCTGACTACCCTAGAGAGCATGTTTGAGCCTCGTGCCGCCTGACAGGAACCTCTGGGTCCAGTGTTTGAACCCGTGCATCTTCTTCACCATCTCGCCGCGCGTTTGGCCGTCCATCATGGTGCCCAAAGCCTTCGAGGCAGGCTACCCGAACACACCCGGATTCCGCAAAGTCGTCAAAGCAACCATCTACATCAAGAAGAAAGCGGGCATGTCTGACGCGGATTTCGTCGAGTACTACAATCACAGCCACGCCCAGCGCGCGGTGCCCATCCTGCAGCGCCATGGGATCGTCAGCTACAGCCTGTCCTACCACCTAGACCGTGATAGGAAAATGCTCCAGGACATCATGCATGGCAACGCGAGGCTGATGGACTACGATGCGATATGCACCTTTGTGTTTCCAGACTACCTTGCGCTGGCCAAGTTTCTGTACGACAAAGACGGCGCTGCACTGAACAGCGATCACGATAACTTCATGGACGATAGCCAGATGAAGATGATGGTCGGCGACGAGTACATGTTGATTGAGGATGGGCAGAAAGTAGGCTGAACAGTGTAGATACGACACGGACATACCAACAAACGAGACGGCGTTGGTTGCAAACACACAACCAGCAGAAAGAAGGCACATTCGAAAGCCGTAGCACAACCACCCACCCTCGAAGACCAATTCTACTTCATCAAATCCTCGGCCTTCATCATCCCTCTCTTCAACATGCTCACAATCACCGTCGACGGATCCGCCGCAATCTCCATCCTACACATTCTAATCTCACCACCCTCCATCCTGTACCTGAAGTTAAACGCGGCCGGATTCGCCCCATCCCACTCATTCCCCTCTTGATCCCTGACATTAGCACCACTCTCCTGCTTGCCCGGCACAGCAAGCGTCCAATACAGCGTCGCGTGCCCCATCATCTCCCACCCATCTTCGACCGCGTAGCAGATGACGTGCTGGGGGATGTGCGCCCATTTCGCAAACGGGGCGTAGAGTACCTTGTACAGCGCATCGACCGAGGCTTGCGCGCCCGCGTCCATTTGGCCCGTGGTGCGGACAAGGACGTGGTCGTGGGTCAACAGGTTGTTTTTGACATCGTCGACGGCTTTGGCGTCAAATTGGTTCGTGTAGTGCTCCCTGGGGGATGTTAGTGGGGAGGGCAGTGGGGAGCCAGGGGCGACGGACATCCACTTCATGGCTGGGTGGGAGCGGGTCTCGTCATCCCAGGTTCCGTAGTGGACGAATGCTGGTTTGGTTGAGAAAGACATTGCGGTTGTTGCGGCACAGAGAAAAGTCCGTTGTATGATTGTTTCGATCGCGATTGCTAAGTGGTATCGCAGCAGAGAGAACTACGTGTTTCATATGGACTGGAAAATCAGCTCGTGGCCGATTCCTGTTTCCACAGCATCATCCTGGGACATCTCAGCTCCACAGGGAAGCAAAGCTGGAGCGGAATAAGCTTTGCAGTGACGCTCCGAACCAGTGCCATTTGCCTTTCGCTGTTCGCTGTTCGTAGTCATGGAAATGTCGATGCACGTGTAGCACGCCATTGCAGTGCTAGAACACGAGAGTAGTGAGATGGCTTGTGGCTGAACAGGCAAACGTCTAGCGGTCAGCGACAGAGTGCGGGGAAGAGAGACATCAGACCGACCCCTCATGTCCACGTAAGCCTACAAAGCTTTGTTATGGACAAGGCTTTCGAGCTCTCAGCTCTCTATCGGTGTTGAACCAATGGCGAGGCATTTAGGCCAGAAGATCGCTGTTTAGGCGCAAGATGACCGGTGTAGAGCCACTGATGGCTTTATGTCCGGTGGGCCACCAGATTACGGTAGCAATACTTGACCAGATAGTATCAGGCGTCTCCGAATATAGAGAAGGACCTGCTGCATGGCATGTTCTTTACCTTCGTCCGCCACGGCCTCGACCCCGCCCAGCAGAGCTGCGTCCAGGATTTGGGCAATCAGCCTTAGCATGTCCCTTCTGCCCACACTTGAAGCACTCCATGCTGCTCATGTCACGTCCTGCAGGCTTACGGCCTCCACTGAGCGATGTCAGGCGATCGAGGTTGGCGTCTTCGTTTATCGGTCTGGCAGCTGGTGATGCGTCTCCCAGGCTCTTTCGCGATTCACGTTTCTTCGAGGACATCTCTCGCTTCGTCTCGCGTATGAGCTCGGCGGTTGGATCGTCTGAGTCGTAGTCGTCTTCGGAGGAGGATTCTGTCTCGCCATCGGAGCCCTCGGTTTTCTCGAACACATGTTTCTGATCTTTATTAGCGAGCAAGTCCAGCACAGTAACCGCACGTCAAACATACGCTTGCTTTCTTGACACCACCGCCATACTGTCTCCTTATTGGCTGTGCTGGCTCTTCGTCCTCGTCATCGCTGTCGTCTGCATCAAGCTCTGCGAACCCTGCCTGTCTAACAGTGAGAGCATCGCCTCGCTTGCCTTCCAACGGATCCGTATAGCTGAGCACCCACTTTGTCTCGCCTGTGTATTGCGCAGCTTTGTCGCGCGCCTCCTGTTCTTTCTTCGCATCTTCGGCAAGCGCCGACTCAAGGATCTGTCGGTCTGCGGCCGCGGAGCCACCGTTCGAGAGGCGCACTCTCTTCGAAGCGGGTCCGTTCGGTGTTGTTGGCGAGGATGCGACGTTCTTTGCTGCCGAGCGCTGCATGAACTGGGCACTGTTGGCGTTTGTTGTGCAGCATGCGCGTAGAGAAGCTTACCTTCATTGTCATGAGCCGACTCGACATCGACTTTGGCGTGTTGCCGGACATGATGAGGGGGGAGGTGCACTTCTGCTTTAGGTTGTGGATATATTGTGGTTATGTGCAACGAGCAACTGAGGATTGCGCGAGTGAAATGTGTGTTGCGGTGTTGCGGCTGTTGATCGCCGAGTCGCGAGCATTGGAACTTTTGAAAAGTGGGCCCAGACATGACGCTAGGACTGTCCGGCTCCGCCTTCCCTGTGAACGTCAACAAGGCTGCATAGAAAATGTAAGCAGACAGTCATGGGTAGGCTATACCTAAGGTCAATACCCTAAGATTCGAAGCTGTAGGACGCTTTAATCACGCCGTGATGTACAAATTACCGTGAAGCAAGACAGTGTATTGCATACTTAAGTCCATCGATCAAATTGAGATAAAAATCACAACACCACGATGCCAACTCCGTCAATTATCAATCCTCCTGAGATAGAACGCGAGATACTGCCACAGACGTACAAGCCCAAACAATCTTCTTCAATGGATCAGCCAGCACTCCGCTACGAGAAGTCTACCTCTCTTCCCTTCCTTCTCAGGATGACCTGTATACAGTCAACCTTCTCCGCGCCAGCCTGGCCCTTCATGCGTTCCTCTTCATCCTTTGCAGTCCATACTTCCTCGACGTCCCGCATGACCCTGTTCCAACTCGGGAACAGTTTGGACGCGTACATGCTCTGAAACCTGTCTCTCACGAACTGACGTTGGGCGGGATCGATGGCCTCGCAACCAGCGCTGAACAGAGGCCAGACATGCGATGATATGAGAGGTGATGCTACATCAACCCGCGATAAGTATGCCAGACAGTTTTGAATGTGCTCGACACTGATAGGGTTGGGAGCGCCCACGCCAAGCCAAGTTCGGTACAGGTAGATGAATGCGGCATGGCGGTAGGCTTCAGCCGTGAAACTGATATCAGAGCTGCCGTGAGATTCGATTCGCTGCGCATCAAATTGCATTGCGAGCAGCTTCTGTTGGAGATCCCGGCCCGTGGAATCTTCCGTCTCTGTAAGCGCATTTTCTCCTCCAGCGTCTTGTCGGACTTTGATGGCATGTTGTAATTGAGATGTGCGTGCCACGACCAGGAGAACTTCAGCTATGCCACGCATGTCATCCGCACCCTCTACAGCTTCGAAGTCTGCATCGTGGTCGAACAAAGGTTGGTGTGCTCGTGAGACAGACGAGAGAATGTCGTGATATGCGAAAAGACTTAGGAGGAAGCGTGCGCTCGAGGAACTGAGCCAGTCGTCTAGTCCGCGTCTGGATATCATGGCCCTCGCCCCCATTAAGTGATTGACAATACTGGCTTCGTTGTCTTCGCCAAAAAGACGTGTTGAGACTTGCATCATCAAAACGGTTGCCAGTGCAGACTCGGAATATGCCTGTCGAGGATCTTGGATAACAGCTTGTAGCAGATGAATAGCATCGCGTTGATGCCGATAAGCCTGGACGCGTAGCGATGGGTCCGATGATTGCAGAGATAGATGGTTTGCTGCCATAGACAGTACAGTTGATCGAAGTGCGGCTGAGTCGCATGCCATTGACGTAAGATGAAGCTGGAACGGTGTCGGCTTGCCATTGCGCGGAGCAACAGAGATCAACGAAGAGAGTTGGTCAACCCAGTAGTGAAGAAGTCTTCTGTCGCTGACAGACAGTTCCGGCCCAAGACCTACACCGTGTATTGATGTGCGTGGTACGCTAACTGCTGACATGGGTGAATGGAAAATGTCCGACGAGCTTGTGTCCGGGGAGGATATCGACGCATTGCTGATGGTGCTCGCTGGAGTCGAAATGCCGTTGGCCTCGAGTGCCCTCTTTCTCCTTGGGGCACGAGGCTTCTTAACCAAGGTTCCGATAGGTTGGTCTTGCCACTTGAGTCTGACTCCATAGCCTTTGCAAGCGATTTCGAGTCGAGTGCATCGTTGGCAGAAGGGTTTCTGTTCATCACACTTGTACCCAGCTTCTCTGCAAGTCCAGCATCCGGTTCTCGTTCGCTTATGTGTTGTCGCCATGGCGCAGTGCTAGTACCGGATCAAGATCCATGCTTACCAAGTTCTCACATGCAAGATCGTTGCATATTTTGCGGGGCGAAACGATTGCCTCAGAACGTTTTGCACCAGAGAATGTAAAAGAGAAAATTGTGTGCTGGTAGAAAACGGGCCGCAAACCTGTCTCCCTCGAAGGGCCGAGGCACCCGCAGCCCCACCTTTGCCGATCTCATGAATAACAAGCTTTGGTTGGTCTTTCACTTCTCGATCCACCGCAATCCAGATTTCTAAAAACCTTCCCTATTAGGCAAGTTCATTTCCCCGTGTCACTGACCTTGATGTGGAGCCACGAATGTAGAAGTCCGAAGAAGCTGCCGTTTTGATTTCACAACGCAATTTCAGGATATCGCGACTACTGCTGCAGTACATGTGAATGAGAATCTAGAAACACGTCCTTGTCTCATACCACTGGTCGACGAGTCAGTCCTGCAGTGCTTACCGTGGCAGCCCTATAAAAGCGTCACCACTCCCTCGTAGCCAGAACTCGAAACGGGCGATACAGCCTTGTCAAGCGAGGGCCTCGACTGTGTCATAGATTGTCACTGCCTCTCAATTCATTCTCTGCTCACTGCGAATACAACCGTGCTCAATTGCCTTTACACGACTCTAGCGCCAGAACACCCTACAGAGAATGCCAGCCCGGAGAAAGGAGCAGAAATCTAACCGCCTCATCGTTCCATCTACTGCACCTGGTTGACAATCTCCTGCGCCTTCGTCAAGCTCTCCACCATCTGCTGGCAATCCTTCCGCCTCCTGACTGTGTACTCGGACTCCTTAAGCAGCTCGTCGAGCTCGTCGGTCTTGTACATGTTGGTGAGCAGCTCGCTCTGCATGTTCTCCCTTGACCACGAAACGAGATTCAGCATAATGGCCTTAGGGACCATGTCGATCATTGTGCGGCGGACGATGTTAAAGTAGGATGTGATCAGGAGTTCTGTAGAAGGTTAGCGTCGACTCGAAGGTGTTCGTATAGACAAGCACTCACTGATGACTTCGACTTCCTGAGCCTCCTTCTCCGAGAGAGTTCCGGAAGCCTTCAGTGTCGGTGGCGGCGGCTCCATAGCCGCCATCTTCTTCTTGTTCTTGCTGGCGAAGAAGGAGCCGAAGAAACCGCCGCCGTCCTCGGACGATCCTCCTCCAAGAGACGGCGACATCGATCGTGGTGGTACCTGGGGCGGCAAAGGCTTGCCCGTCTTAGGGTCAACCTGTTGTGGCTTGGCGCCGTTATGACGCTCGTGTACGATGGCCATGGCCCGCGATCCGTTGATGAAGTCGGGGTGACCAGTGTTGATGTATACAGCCTCCATACCGACCAGATCACGGACGAGCTTGTTGGTGGGATCCATAGCCTTCTTCAAGAACTGCACGACAACAGCGTACAGCTTCTCCTTCAAGGCTGGGTAACGTCTAAACGTAGGCTTGTTCAAGAGCCCGCCAAGAATGCGGATCAACTCATCGTAGACCAAGCTTACACACTTCAAGCTGGGGTCTTCCAAACGCTTGATCTGCTGCTTGACAATTAGCTCGAAAGCTGTTGTACCAACGAACAGTGCCGGCGAGGAACCAGACGAGTTGTAGAGCACAGTCCTAATGTCGACATCCTTGACCTGGTCGAAAGGATCAACAGCCTTCACACCGTTTGCGTATAGCTCGTGGTAGACAAAGGAGATACGCGCTCCACCTGAGAGCTCAGTTGCAGAGAGTTCTTGGTTGTTTCCGTCAAGGACACCCCTGTACTCGTTTGTAAACTCCGTGATCATGTTAAGGACGATGTTCGAGCTGTTGCCGAGCATGGAGTTTCCAAGTTGACCCAGCTCGATTTGGTACTTCTGTAGCGACGAGGCGATACGCGCCTTGATGTCGGGAAGAGTCTGCTTGATGTGCATCATGAGAATCTGGTTGTGTTAGCAAATGAGTCATTCGTGAAGCGAACTTCCACGCCTACCAAGTTTAGCTTGCGGGCTAGGTACGGTGTACCGCAGTACGAAGCCTTGTTGCGGTATGCCTTGTGATTCTCGAAGAACGATGTCTCGTGCGCGAGAGCTTGGGAGATGGCCTTCTTGTTCTCGATATCCCTCTGTCCTCGGTTGACAACAGGGACGTAACCCAGTCGCAGCGGAATGATGCGTCCAGCAAGGATGTCGACAACGTCGGTTCCCTCATCCATCAAATCGACTTTTGTCAATACACCAATTGTCCTCTGACCTTCAGGATCAACCTCTCGAGCCAGCTTCAGACCGTCCGAGTTGGCCAAGTCGGTGTTCGCGGCGGTGACAGCCAGGATGATAGCGTTGGGCTTGCTGATCTGTTTCAGGACCATCTCTTGGATCTGTCGCTCAATATCCCGTGGCTGATCCCCGACAGGCACTCGTGTGAGACCGGGCAAATCGACGAGGGTGAGGGTCAGGACATTCGGCGAATATATCCGCAGGTTTATGGGTGCTGGTGAAATGCCCGCATTGCGTCCAGTCTTTGCCTCTGTCTCGCGAATAATCTCTTCCCTGATTTTGTTGAAGTCGTAGAACTTCTGGCCGGGAATGTGCAGGAACTCTCCCCACTCGTCAACGTTGGACTCGGCATCGCTGGTCTTGATCTCCTCTGACTTGACACCGTTCGATTGCGAGGCACGGTTGATGAGCTGCAGGATGAGCGGTCTTCGGGTAACGATACCAGAGCCTCGAGGCAGGCTGTTGCGCAAGGTGGTCAGTGGTGGTGTCCAGCAGCTGGGACAGAGCGCAAGAGCGCAAGACACTCACAAATCGCGACCGACAATATTCTCAAGCACGGAACTCTTTCCACTGGACTGCGATCCAACGACGGCAATCTGGGGCAAATCTATGGGGTTTTGTACCTGCGACAGGTATCAGTATTGAACTTCGGCGTGGATGCACCGCGGGCTGGATAAGGCGGCGCGGGCGCATTCGCGGCGGTGTATAGGGGCGACATACTCCGACTGTGGTGAAGACATCCTGCAGCTTGTTGACGAGGGTGATCAAGCTTGGGTCGTTGACGTTGATGCTGTCACTTGTTAGCTTTAGACCCCAGACCGCATCCCCAGAATGCCCCTCGAACGCAGAACATACGCATTAGGGTTTGTCGCCATGGTGGGCGAGGGTGCGCGGCGGTTTAGATTATGAAGTCGGTGAGCGCACGGAGGAGAGAATATGTAGGTAGAAGGAAGTAGTGCGTTCGGGCACCGGCGCGGGAGTGTTTGGGAATGGGTGTTCAATCAACGTCGACGCACATGTCCCGAGCTAGCAGCGCCACTTGTGGCTGAGCGCACTCCGTCACCGTGCTGGGAGACCCTGGCCGAGTTCCACTGCACAGCTCATTTTGGCGACTGCAAGTGATTAGGTCGCCTCCCTACAGCACCTCATGTACTATGAAAACTGCAGCAGGCAGCCTGTTCTGCCCTCTTCGGGCATATTCCTGCCCAACCGGGGGTTGAGTAGCCAATCATTTGTCGGGGTCTGCGGTCACCGGGCACGAGCACGCGTCGTATGCGATTTCAGGCGACAACATTTGGGACTTGTTCCAATTCACAATCTACGTTCAGCAATGTACTCGGAACTACTTCGCTATGCAAACTCTGCTTCCTTGTACACATGTCTACTCGTCAATTACAGACGCAAACTTCTCTGTCAGCTTCTGCAACAGTTGCTCGTACTGCGGTTCTTGTCAGCGAACGTCATAGCATCATAACAGTGAGCACGACATACCTTCTTTGTGATCGCCTCCTCGCCCTCAGACGGGACCTCGAACTTCATGCTTCGCAGCTGGCTCTGAATCTCTGATGTCGCATCACGGACCTTAGGCCAGCTGTGTCCCTGGGATACTGCCTTCTGTGCCTCGTCGTGGAACGCCATCATGTTCTTCATCATCCATTCAGTCTTCCACAACGGGCAGAACTGATCGTAATCAGAGTAACCGTTCTGTTGCAGGAAATCCTCCTTAAGCAATGTAGCTACATCAAGGGTAATCTTGTCAGAGTCACCCAGCGCAGATTTGCCGACAAGCTGCACGACCTGGTCGAGATCGTCGGAAGTTGTAAGCAGCTCCTTGATGCGGTCCCGGAGACGAGGGAAATCGGGGTTGTTCTCGGCGTAGTACTTGTCGAGCGGCGTTGTGTACTTCGAGTAACTGATCGAAGTGTTAACCGAGGGGAAATGCTTTCGCTGAGCAAGCTTCTTATCGAGACCCCAGAAAACTTGCACAATGTTGAGTGTACTGGTTGTGACAGGATCCGAGAAATCGCCACCGGGAGGACTGACGGCACCAACGATGGAAACTGATCCATGACGCTCGGGGCTGCCAAGAGCGGTGACGCGACCAGCACGCTCGTAGAAGGACGCAAGCTTAGCACTAAGGTAAGCAGGGAAACCCTGATCAGCAGGCATCTCTCCAAGACGACCGGAGATTTCACGAAGAGCCTCAGCCCAACGAGACGAAGAGTCGGCCATCATAGCGACGTCCTTGCCCTGGTCCCTGAAGTACTGCAATAGGTCAGCGGCAAATCCCTTCAAATGAAAGCAATAGCACTACGTACTTCTGCGACAGTGATACCGGTGTAGATAGAAGCCTCACGAGCTGCGACAGGCATGTTGGAGGTGTTCGCAATGAGTGTGGTACGCTTCATGATGGGCTCCTTCTTGCCGTTGACCTCGATAGTCAGCTCAGGGAAGTCCATCAGGACTTCAGCCATCTCGTTTCCGCGCTCACCACCTGTTGTCTGATTAGCTGGGTACCTCCACGCTTTCTTTTGGAGTACTCACATCCGACGTAGACAATGATGTCAGAGTTGGAGAACTTGGACAGTGACTGAGAAATGACAGTCTTTCCGCAACCGAAAGCACCGGGAATGCAGACAGTACCACCCTGAACGGAGGGGAAGAGCGAATCCAAGACACGCTGACCGACAATAAGAGGCCGATCGGAGGACAGCTTCTCGTTGGAAGGACGGGGTACTCGCACAGGCCAGCGGTGCATCATGCTGTGCTCAGTCTTGTTGCCGTTGAACTCAATCTCCAAGATTTTCTCGTCGACGGTGTAGCTGCCCTTCTCAGCGATGCGGGTGATTGTTCCGCGCGCGCGGGGAGGGAGTAGGATCTTGTGCTCGCTGAGCAGGGAGTTCTCGAAGACGGTACCGAAGACATCACCACCGGTGATGTGGTCGCCAACCTTCAGGCTACCGGGTGTGAAGTCCCACTTCTTCTTGCGGTCAAGGGCGGGCAGATCGATACCACGGGGAATGTAGATCGAGTTCGAGGCGTCCGAGATGCCCTTGAGGGGACGCTGGATACCATCGTAGATAGTCTCCATGAGACCAGGGCCAAGTTCGACGGAGAGAGGCTGTCCAGATCGCATGACGGGGTCGCCTACAGTGACACCAGCTATGTCTCGTCAGTTTTTGGTCCAGTGAAGCTTTCACGTGCTTGGCATACCGGTCTCCTCGTAGACCTGGATGGTGGCCTTGTCGTTCTCAATTCGGATGACCTCTCCTACGAGGTTGTCGTGACCAACACGGACCTGCAACCATTAGCCTATGCTTTTGGAGCGCATCCTCGAGCTACATACAAGTTCGTACATGGCAACGCCGATCATGTTCTCGGCGACAATGACGGGACTAAGCCGATTAGTAGGCGGCGCAGACGTGCGAGGTCGTGACTTACCCGGAGACGGAAAAGACCTGGCCTGGAGTGTGTTAGCAATTGCTGGAATGCATCAAAACCTTTGCTGCTGAGCACTTACCATCGGGTGTCTTCTCCTCAGCCTGCGACTGCTGAGGCTTCTCCTGCTGCTTCTTCGGTTTCTGCCACCCCGCCAATTAGCTGCCTGCGCTGGGCCAGTGCTGCATCCGCGAAGAGCTTACGGGACCCATGTTTGCTGCCGGGATCTCTTTGCGTTCCCTATTGCTGTCGTCGTTCAATGCGATGGGTGGCGGTGGTGGTTCCGTGACGTCTTCGCGCTGCGGTGTTATCGGTGGGCTCCGTGGGAGCGGGACGGTGCGCGGCTCGACGTCGTCTTCGAACAGGCTGCTGCTGCTCGAGAAAGTCGAGATATAGGAAATGTTCTTCTTCTGGATCAAGTCGAGAAGAGAGGGTCGCTTGTGGAGGCGAGGTCGATTGAGCATCAAGGTTGAAGATGGCAGGCGGGCGGGTCGTGATGTCCTTAGCGTGTGGGCCCTAGCTCCTGGCAAGGCACGTTCGTCATATGCCCGTTCACAGCGATGTCTATAGGCGCGACAAGAGTCTAATGATTTGGACTGTGTGCAGACTCAAAGCCGCTCTGTGTGCACCCTCGGCTCCCGTGTGAATTCTGACACACGCTTGCAAGAGCTACATCGCTGCTAGAGAACGAGACATACGTCATACCGGTAAGCACTTCGACAGCGCAACGAGCGGGCCTTCCATCGCCCAGGAAATACATGCATTCGCGTTCTGGAGCCTGGCTGTGGAGTCGGACAATGGCGCTTGACACGACGAGTGCACGAGTGTCTTGAACTACCACAGTGGGACTTAAAGACACAGTATGGTAGCGACAGCGGCCCTGCTCTACCGCAAACTGGAGACCTCTAGTCACAGTGTAGGCGAATAATCGCTGCATGGTGTCGTTGCTAATTACCTATACATCTACCGTACTCGTTTTGAGAATCGAAATTCTGCATGCGTCGATCCTTGCGTGTACTTCGCTCCCCTCTTCCCACGGCCACAGTAATTCGCCAGCCTGATAGCTCTATAATCACAGGTTTGTCAACTACTTCAGATCTCTCCTGTCGTCGCTAGCCGATACACGCTGCTTTGACACCGAAGGAGGCATCCAACGGGTCAATAACGGCCTCATAACGACCAGCGACGCGCATGCGATGGCCACGTTGAGTTCAATCGTGGACCACACCACTGCATATGTACCGGACTCTATGCCAAGTCAGTGCAGCTCAATACGCAAATACTTGCACCTACGAATTATCATGCCCTCGTGAAGGGCTTTCTCGACGAGCGTTAACCTCAGGATACCGACAGCGCACACAAACCCCCCGAGCCCGAATACCACCCAAAGGCCCCGTTTCTGATGCACCGGTAATCTCAACTTCCCTACAACCGGCATAGGCAATAACCACAGCGCCCAATCAATGATGATACCCATTACACTCGTGCTCCAGAAATGACGCTCCGTGTTCATACATCGTCCCTCAACCGTCACGTCCCAGTATGTCCTGATGGGGTTACAGAGAAAAATAGTACCGAAAACACCCCATGTAGTTGCGCCGAGGACAACGGCAAAGAGTGCATAGCATGAGAATCTGACGTAGGGAACCTGGGCAAAGACTCGCAGGTACTGGGTTATTATTGTGACCTTGACAAGGTTTATAGCAAGCTGATAGAGGAACGACTCTGCGAACACGAGCTTGCAGGACATTAGCAGTGACTAGTGGGCGGTGGGGAATTGCACTTTGAGCTTATCTGAGAGGCTGGCGAGGATGGCCTGTTCGTCAACGACGGGTGTTGTGTCGCGGGCGAAGTCTGTGAAGAACTCCTGAGCTAGCAAATGAAAATCGGGTGAAGGAAGCTTACCCATGCCAGCTACACCGGTCATACCCACGGACAGAAGCTGATGCAGATTCAGTCAGAAGCCTCTTCATTCGGACGAGTACTTACAGTTGCGGCCGTGATAACGAAGTCTTCAAGGCGCAAAGTACCCGGCACAAGGCGAATCTTGCTGTACCATCGTAGAATCACGATGATGAAAGCAAGGGTCGTGAAAATCAGAGCCGCGATGAAGGCCGATCCCCGAAGGCTCGTCGTTGCCTGCTGAGACGCTACAAACCAGCTCGGAGAATTTGTGTCCATTGTGTGATGATGTTGAGGGTTGCGTAAAGTGTGAGCTAGATGAAGTATTGAGCATGCCAATGTGAGACACCCGAAAACAGTAGCTGCGTTCACCTCCAAGACACTCACCAAATGCTCTACGAATAATGCATACCCAAGAGTCTGCTCGAAGCGTCTTTTTAGCAGTTTTAGATGTGATCGGAAAGATGTGAGGTTATTGAATGTGTATCGGTGACGCAACCCCCCCCCCCCCCCCCCCCCAAGGTACTCGCCACGTGAAGATATCACAGGATTTGCGTCCCTAGGTTCGGATTCTGCGACCACATGTCGTCCACGGGAAGAGCTAAAAAGAATGACTAATGCCTCTCTGTATCTTCTTTCTTGACGGTTGGGATACATGGTGGGTGCAGCGGCCAGACAGGCGAGACAATCATGACCGACGCGTACCAAAACCCTTGAGAAGAGATTGCAGTCTGGTCGCGGGATCACTACACATTGTCGTAAGTTTTGACATAAGGTGGGACTGCCACCGTACTTCGACTGTAGCTCCCTTGGTTTACCTCGATGATGCACCACTACAGTCTAGTTGCGCAGCAATATATTGAAGGCGTTATAGTCCGGTGATGACTCATAGGATTTTTGAGGATTACATGCTGTAAGACTAGGACCGTAGTTAGCAGCAACCACACGGAATTATTGCCAAACTGGAAACTTAACCAGGCGTAGTTCTCAATAAGAGTGAACCAAACACGTGACTTATGCACGTCTGCGATGTGACGAACCCGAGGGTAACAGTCCGGCTTCTTCACAACAAGATTGTTGTCCAACCGGGTGTCAAGACGCTGGCAGATTTCGCGTCTCCTTCAACGTCAGATAGGTCAACAAGTGAGCAGTACCGATTAGCGGCTGCGCCTCGCATTGAGGTTGTCTTATCACTTTCACCACACTGTGTTAAGTGCAATGCAGTTGCTGACCGACGATGGAGACATGTTAGTCTCAGCAGTTTGCCGCCTTCTTGGGTCCATGGTTTCTTATTCCTTGCATATGGCACGGGAAAGATATAACTGAGTCCACGATCCGAAGCTCTGGAGAGGACCTGTGTCCGTGTCGCAAGGCATTTGATTTAACTCCACTTCGAGGCTGCGGTTGGTGTCCAATCGAGGCTAAAAACAGAAAATCCTATGCAGTGATATATTGCGATGCATCGCGATGAAGCCATACCAGAGGCGGTGTATGGGAGATCGAAAAAGTGGGAATAGAGTGATGAAGTTGTACTGTTCAGCTTGCTCGGCGTCGTGTTGGAGGTCGTCAGTATTTGTCACTTTGCTAGGTGTAAGCAGTCTGGGGTAAATTGTCGGCGACAGGATGCGGTTTGAGGACGCGTCATCGTCGATGGAGCAGCATGTGGATGTGTTGCAAAATCTAGTGCGGCACATTGAACCCTGTCGAAGTCATGATAGGTTCTGTGAAGGAAGTGGAGGCCTCTCGGGTTAGTGTTACTCGAGGTGCATGCTGAAGTCGTGTTGAGATGCATGTACATAGCGACATTCGAGTCAATCTGACATGATGGCGAATATATGGAGCAATGCACGATGGAGTAACGTTGGTAGGCTTGGCTCCGAAAGGTATGTAGAAGGGTCCTCGGTGTATAAGCGACCGTGAGCGCCGTGCAAGTCGAGCCGGGTGAATTACCATGTCGCATGAACATTGGCCTGAGGAGAAGTTAAGCCTCCTCGAGGATCAAGTGCAGACGAGATCTGACTGCGTGCGCGACTGCAACGGAGCGATGGTTAGGGCTTGTTTCGAGAAGGTGTGCCTAGCACCATCCCCGATTTGGAATATTTGGAATACCACTGCGAGGCAACTAGTGTCGCGGCTTGCAGGAGAGCTCGCGTGCATCAATGATTTGTCAAGACTGCCTGATTACCGTTCAGACGGTGAAATCATCTGCAGGATGAAACCAAGCTCCATCAAACCTGCTACACGCTCATTGGGCTGCGCTCGCTAATCTTATGCTCAACTAGAAACGTTTCCATGTGCTTTCGCAAATCCTCCAAGGACAAGTCATCATCTTCCGGTGGGACATGGCGTTTTTTATCGTCCTAGTGTCTGGGACAAGATGTTATTTGTAGTCGAGTAGGAGCCTCGTCCGTAGCTTTCGGTTATCACACCGTACAAACCGTGTCGCAGGCTTCCACCCGAGGTAGTAGTCTTCGGCCACTTGCGACAATTGCAAATCGTCCATCTTTGAGTATATCTCGTCTCCCATCCTCTTTGTTTGCCAACACAATGGCTCCAAGAACATTGTCACGACCATCATCACGAACTTCGTCCATCTGCTCCTCAGATACCATGGCCTCCGTGTCATCTCAGCAATCTCAGCACCCATACTTGACACCAGGACGAGCATCCACCATCACATCGTGGACATCCTCCATCGAACGTAACCCCCAACGACGATCTGCCTCAAACGAAGACGCCATGTCTCGACAAGCTGCCATTGAGGCTTATCTACAACTCAAAGTCGCTCTCTTCTCAAAAGTTGCTTCTTCAACATATACCAGGTCTAGCTGAGCATGTGCCTGAAACCACGGTGATTTCGATCACTGCTGTAAGCTCATCGACTCGAATGTTTCGACTCGAAGAAAGCGACAATCTAAATCGTCGCTACAGACAGGACACACTGCCGTGAGCATGTCTTCGACGCACTGAACTCGCCGGCGAGTCATGTTGATGGACCAGCATATTTTTACGATACCCATAATATTGCATCTCAGTTCGATTTGGAGCTGGTGGCGTTGGACATCAAGGTGTCGCGTTGTCGAGGTTCGCGGAGCTGGATTTGGAATTGTTTGACGGCGGCTTGACGTGTAAGCGTCGTATTAGATTGCTTGCTTCGCGCGCATAGACACCTATTTCTCAGTTAAAGAGCTTGTAGAGCCCCTGTCAGCACTTACAGCTCAATGTAACGAACGTACTAAAGGCTTCGAAAATTGCAATATTGAGTTGTTCTTGATGTCTATGGAACACTCACGCTAGACCCAAGCGGTGAGCCCAGCGGCAAGCTAGTGTGAATCTAGGGATGACTCTAATGACAAATTCGTGATCGTAGAGTAAGGCGGAGGCTGCTACTATCTTTTGTCAAACGTTGTCCGTAGACAGTCAAGAGAACAGCTGGCAAGGTAACATTCCTTGTGATGAAAGAGCCAATGTAACGTCGAGGACGAGATACCGGTTACTATGTGCTACCCAGGGCGGTAGGCAGTGAGCATCTCTGAGAATACTTGCTCGAAGTTATTGAGATGTATGCGAGAGAATACACACGTGGTCTGTGTGCAAGAGACAGCTAATCCAGTTGAATCCAATGCCCGGGGTGGCTCAGCAACGTACTTACTGTGCAACTCGATGCAAACAATCCATATACTATTGCTGTCGAAGTTTGTTGTCGTGACTTGCTCAAGGGCTATTCTCAAGTGAGCAGCTGCAGGTGCGGGCAGCGACCAAACAAAGGAAAGCACTAGGCCCAATTAAGAACGCGCCTTCTGCCCTCGAAAACTCTCGGACAGCAAGCACGATCAGCGACGTCAACACCAGCGCAGCCATGCTGCTCCCACGGATACTTGCGCCGGTACGCGCATCGATACAGACACCATCGACTTTTATACTACCTGCCTCTCGCGTCATCGAAGCCATCCGCTCAGCCAATGGCGCCTCCGCACACGTACCGACCTTGTCTTTCGTCAGACATTCAGCACATCAGGCTCAGGGACGAGCCAACGGCGCCAAGGATGGGCCAGGAAAGCGATTGGGAGCGAAGAAGAGTGGAGGTACGGGATTCCATGTGCGCACGGAACGAAAGGGACGGAATGCTGACGGCGCCATACAGGAGAGTACGTGATTCCGGGCAACATCATCTTTCGCCAGCGCGGGACACACTGGTTCCCCGGTGAGAACTGCAAATTTGGCCGCGATCACTGCGTCTTCGCCACCGAGTCCGGATATGTTCGGTACTACAAGGACCCTCTGAAGCACCCCAAGCGCCAGTACATTGGCGTAGCTCTCGAGAAAGACCATCAGCTGCCGTATGCACGAAACGTCCCGCGAGCGAGGAGATTAGGCTTTGTTGCCGTATCGGTCACACCGTCAGACGCCGAGGCGAAGGCTGTGGTCAACGATCTGCAGACTGGGGAAGGCCCCGGCAGCGACAGCAGCATCAAGGACACATCACGACAAGTAAAGATTATTGCTAAGGCGAACAAGGGCTACGCTTACCGCGAGGCCAATTGGGAGATAGGTCGTGCGGCAGAGAAGGCAAACGTACAGGTCAAGAAGTTCATACCCGGCGATCGATGGGCGGCGTGGCGCAAGTCGCAGGCCAGGATAAAGGCCAACATCGAAAAGAAGAAGCTGAGGAACGCTGGAAAGAAGACAGCGAAGCCAAAGAAGAGGCAGCAGAGGGCTTGATCGCATTTCTTGGGTGTATAACTATATGTGTAGGAACAACAGAAGCATTGTACATTCAGCCTGCTGGCACCACATATTCAGCCACCAGACAAACATTCGGGAACTTACTCCGCACTGATCGATAGTCAGAATCATTCACAGTTTCGCAGTGTCCTTCCACCCAAGCAGGCCCTTCTCGTCCACGAACTGCCGACCCTTCGTCCAGCCTGTCCACTGCGCAAGTGTCTCCTCTCCGCCGTCGCCAGCTAGCAGTCCCCGCACCGCCCAGCCACTGCCTTCTATACCGATACCCTGTCCAACCGCGGCAGGTCTTGAATCATCACCCTCGTGAATGGCTAGTCCCGGCGACGACTTCAGTGTCACAGCCGGCCGTTGATCGAACCCTTGCGCTTCTAGCTCTGGATGTGTCAACACCGGTGTGCAGCAAGCATCTGTGCCATCGAAGATCGCCGCCCACTCGTCGCGTGTCTTCTTCTTGAACACCCCAGTGAAGTATTCTTTCAGCTTCGGCCAGTCATCTTTGTTGTCGCGGTTTCCGGGCAGATCGCTTGGCTTCAGCTCAAGGCCTTTCAGCAGCGCGGCCCAGAATTGAGGTTCGATCGCACCACTGACGCTTTGTTAGTCTTGATCCCACGCTCACTTAGGGCACTTACACAGCTGTGTACTTCCCGTCTTTCGTTTCGTATGTGTCGTAGAACGGCGAACCACCATCCAACATGTTCGTACCCCTCTCCGCGCCCCAAACTGGACTTTTCATCCCCAGTCTCGGCATCGTTGCCATCATCGCACTGCCATCCACCATGTTCGCCTCGACGACCTGCCCGATCCCGTTCTTCTCTCTGTTCAGAAGGGCGAGCAGGATTCCAATAAAGCAAATCGCGCCTCCGCCGGCAAAGTCACCCATAAGATTGCCAGGTGGATACGGCTTCTCGCCCTTTCTACCAAACAACGACAGCACACCCGACACGGCTATGTAGTTGATATCATGCCCGGCCATCGCGCTGTACTTCCCATCTCTTCTGAACCCCGTCATGCGCGCAACGATGAGTCGCGGATTGAGCTTCAGCAGCACTTCCTCTGGCCCAAGCCCAGCTTTCTCAAGAACGCCGGGTCGGAAGGGGTCGATGAGAATATCCACGTTTGGGATCAGTTTCTTGATCAATGCGAGGCCAGAGGCAGTCTTCATGTTAGCACATATGCTTGTCTTGCGGCGCGTGAGTTGGTCGCTGGGTGCGCCGGAGTCGTGGGCGGGTGCGCGGTCGAGGCGGAGGACGGTTGCGCCATAGTCGGCGAGGAGCATGCCTGCGAAGGGACCTACTTGTCGTCAGTCGGCTGCTGTATTGCGTATGCTGTCGCTATGTACCTGGCGCCAGGCCTGCAAACTCGAGGACACGCAGGCCTGTGAGCGGTGGTGGTTGGTACGTTGCGTTCGACATTGTGTGTGTGCGTGTGTATTTGTCGTGGTTTCAGATATTAAGGCGATACTACAATAGCTGAAAACATCTGAGTGATTTTGTTTTATTCGAATAGCTCATGCTCGACGTCGACATTGTTGGTTGTGAGATCGGCTACCTGATGCCACTCCCGCGGGGAGAGCTGGAGTTGCCGAGGTGTGGAGAGCTTCGAGGTGCAACGCTGACTTCCATTTCATCCCCGCACGAACATCAGCCTTATTCGAATTGATCATGATCAACACCGTGGACACGACCCGAGCATGAGAAGATGGTCCATATACGAGGGTTCAAAGGAGGATTGACTCCATCGTGGCTTTTTTTAGACTACCTTGTCATCGACCAACCACGAGCCAGCGCGGTCAAAGATTGATTGAAATATTGTAAGCGTCTGTAAACCCAGCATCAGAAGCCTCGCCTTCAATGATGGAGTCCGCACGATCTGAGCGATACAGCGCCCACACTCGATACACCGACCACATCATCTGGATCAACACGTCATTTTTCAGCCCAGGCTCAAACGCAAGAATCTGCATGAGCGCAAGACCGCGATACTTATCAAAGCCCGGCTGGTCTTGCGTCCGTGCATTGAGAGGCAGCGTCAATAGGACGACCTCCATCTTCATCTGCATCTGCATGGCGTCGCGAAACTTGATCCAATCGGCGCTGTACTTTTTGTGCCACTCGTGGCCTTGACGGCGCATCAGCCAGTCATGGTTGGGAATCTGTATGGAGATCTCGGCGGTTTCGAAATGGACTTGGATACACATTATTGTTACGAGCCAGCCGTCTTCGGCACGCTCTGCGTGGATGTGAAAAGGTTCTTCGTTAAGCAGTGAGCGGATGGAAAGGTACTCACAAGTCAGCATAAGGATGTGCTCCTAGCTCTTGATTGGCTGCTTCTCTTGTGCGGCTGGAATGGCGAGTTGGTCGGTTGCATTGTCGACGTCCTCTCAGAGAAGAAGAGAGTGTGACAGGAACCTTGCTCGTTGTTCATGGTTAGCATAAGCTTCCCGCCGTGCTAGATATATGAGAAGCGCTCCCGGCCTGGCTCTTCGAAAGGAGGAATATATGGGGCCATGTCAAATCTTCCACCGAGAGGAATTCGGAATGCCGCAGGGTAAAGAGCGTGGCCGATGACAATGGCGAAGTCTTCGAAGCACATGGCTACCACAGCGTGGTGGTCAACATTTGATATTGCATGCTGCGCAGATGTCGTCAGCTGTACGTTGTCGGTAAAGCAACGTATTACCAAGTCTGAATGGCTAGCCAGTTCGCTCTGGAGTCGAGTGTAGATGCGCGAAGATGCGCCGAGACAGCTTCCAAAAGGATTGGTCAATGACCAAAAGTGGCGACCCCTCCCGCCTACACCACACTGGTCATTGAGATCAGCTTCGTCGATGACGTTCCAAGAGTGCCATGTGGACCATTGGTACTCTTGAGCATACCTGAGGACTACGTAGTTGGCGATCTGGAAGAGACGAGCCTGTATGTCAGGCGATGGAGACGGAGAAACGGTCATTACTGAGACATGTGGCAAATTCGGCTGTAAGGTATGTTGAAAGTCGTTGTAGTTGGTTGAAGCTAGTTTGATGTGTCTGAGTATGCATGCATGAAGTTGTGAATGATATATCTTACAAACTTACACTAACTTATGAAATATCCCAAGGTCGAAATGTGTAAACAGTGTTTACCAATGTGCAACGACCGTCGTGCGAGCACTTCGCATTGCCAATAGGCTGACACTGTGGGCTCACATGATGCTTCATCGAACTCCGAAGTACGAACGTATTCACCCTGAGCACGGACACTATAGCCTCCATGACACAATTGTAGCGTACTTCTTGCGCGATGGTCTAAAACGTCTTCTCGCAGGGTCCGTTAATAATTGTCGTCTGTGAGTAGACGATACCTCATCACATCTTCTTTCGCAAGTCCAAGCATCACAAAAGCTCGTTGCAAATTAACGGTATGTACAGCCCCTATGACACCGCCTGCGCAACAGTGAAAAATGCGCAGCCAGCTCTAATGGTGCTCGATGGCTTCCCTCTCCGCAGCGCTGAATCGCAACCGCCCAATAGGTGAACTCGATAGCGCTCGAACAAAACGTAAGAGGCTGATGAGATAGGCGGATGAACTGTCTGATGGTGCGTTGGAGAAGCGAAGGGTCTGTTGCAGCGAGAATTTTATTAAGATGCATGCGTTAGTCAGCCGGGCTAAGCAATCGATAAGGAAGGAGCGAGGGCTCGGACCAAATGTCAAGGCAGGCGCGTGAAGCCGATGAGGATGCGAAATCCATCATTTTGCACTTTCAGAATGCCTCGGAAGGTGGCCTGAACCATGGTCTACTCGTTACACTTCCTGCCGCTTTGATTGCATTGGCACAAGAGCCATGCACGCTTACAATACCGCGGCTCTAATGGACTCCACTGTCCATACACGCGCAACGTCGGCACTCAGGTGCTGAGCATTGCTGCTTCGATATATCTTCTCCGTTGTTTAGTTATTGCGCTGTATGGTAGCTGTGCTGCACGCGGTACCTCAATGGCTCAATCCCTGCCTTGTGTTGCAGTCAGCCTCGTCCAGCCCCGCCCGTGCTGAGATCTCCTCGACCATGGAGCATGTCGAAAGCTCATAGCATTGGTGTTGCTCTTCATGGACTCGGGGCGCGATAGTCTATATTTGATGCACTTCAAATCAGAGCTAAGGCAGAGCCAAGTGCAGCATCATCATGTTTTACCGTGGACCAATCATTGAAACCTAGCTTCAGCTTTATGAACTTCAAGTATGTAGACGATCTCAAAGATATGGAAACGGGACTTCGCATACGCCGACGTGCCATTGACAGAAGTTGGTAAGGCGCGACACAAACCGAAGAGCAAGCGTGGACGGAACGAGGTCGTCACCTTCAAACTACCGGTACGCGAAAGCAGCCTAGCATAGATCGCTGGGGCAGTGGACAAATCGACCCTTTCGGAGGTGACGACTGGTCCCATGCAGTCTGGAATTCCTAATAGTACACATGCGAGCCTATGAGGGGATCCTGGTTTCCAACCGGGCTTGACGGCCCAGCAGCTTTCCACAACACTTTAGCTAATACTCAGAACTTCCTTTCCTGGGAAAAGAAAAGTTTCTTTCCTTCCATTGACAACGACCAGGGCTTAACGCACCACCAGAAAGCGCTTAATATAGTGAGGAACCCGCTGAGTAACTCGACCAAGCCTACAGCGCTTCCAACGGGGCGTACTACTGACAGTAACCGTAGTGGTAGCGTAGTACGGCTTACATAAGCAGTCACTAAGTAACGTGTTCTATCAGTAAGCTGCGCATATCAGTATCCTGCGCACCCCACCAAAACGCGCTTTACTTGCCGTGCAACTGCTCTACAACCACATGGTCAAATTAAGTGAGGTTTTGAAGCAAGATAGATTAGATAGCTCTACATTGAGTCCTATTGTGACCTTGCACGTGGCATTTGCTACACGTTGGTGGTGCTCGCTGACGTCGTGGGGCAGCGTCAACCTGAGCGTCCTCTTCAACCACATTATTAGCTAGAACTCGCAGTCACAAATGGCAGTCGGATGGAGCCGACGATGTATAGAAATCCTTACTGATGGGTGACGATCGCGAGAATGTACTTGAGCAGGCATATCGACTTGGCACACTGCTCTTTCTAGCTCCTTATCGGCGAGCCTTGGGGCATACTCCGGTCTGGACAGCAGTCGTCTTTAGAAATCTCTGACTCGTTCTCTTGCAATATAAGACAATGTGGCATGAGCTCAACCCTCTTCTTTTCCGGCCACTTAATTTCGCAGCGGTCGAGACGAGCGATCTTGGCTGAGCGCAGACAGTTTATATTCTTGCCGGAAATGGTCATGAGCAGCATGCAGCTTCATAGCTAGGCGAGCTGATGGAGGTTGTCAAAGGCGCGTTGTGGGTAGACGATGTCTCCGCCGGCAGTGATGCGTGATTAGGGATGGGGCCATGCAGATTTTCGGACGAAAGTTCCCTGTATCAGTTTTGGAGTAAGCACCATATACTCTATTCGGAGGTATTACAGGAGCATACCAGAGATTCAAGCTGTTTTTGGAATGTCTCATATCCCTGCAAATGCATTAGCCTCGTGCTTGCTTACTGTTCAGCTCCACCAACTCGACTCTGCACCAAGCTGTACCTAGATTTAAGGTGACTAAAGGCTTGGGAGAAGCTTCTCAACGCATTGGGAAGGATACTACAACGTATTACCAAGCAGTAAGGATGCTTACCCACCCCTCGCTCATTACTGCCCCCGACGACTGAGATCGAGGATAAATACAGTAAGCACGGCTGCTCCTCTCATACATCATCCAGCTCACCAGAACCTACCCAAAGTATCATTCATCTGCTATACACTTAGAAAAATAAGTCATCGCGAACAGTGATGGAGAACCTTCCGGTCGATTATTTTGTCACGAGCATGCAATTTACCGCAAGGACTCATCGAGATGTTTACGCTGCAATCGATCCCAACCAGGCTGCGCTGTCTCAGAAGGGCAAGGTGATAGTGGTTACTGGTGCCAGTCAGGGCCTCGGTGCTCGAGGTTTCGTACCCTCATTCGCAGCCGCTGGCCCCAAGGCGATTGTTCTTGTCGCTCGCAGAGCCGACAAACTCCAGGAGGTAGCCGATACCATCGCAAATTCACACCCAACAGTTGAGACGCTTGTGGTGCCTACAGATATTAGAGATCCAGCTGCAGTTCAGGCTCTATTCGAGAAGGTGAAGCAGAAGTACGGACACGCTGACGTGCTCGTCAACAACGCGGCCGTCTTCAAGGAAGTGAAGCCTGCCAGGGATGCTGACCGTCATATATGGTGGGAAGAGATGGTATGCTCGCCCTAAGTCCTTCCTGTCGACCATTTACTTACTTCAGCCAGACGATCAACATTCACGGCACGTTCCTTGTCACGCAGCAGTTCCTGAAGCAGCTTCCTTCTCCAGACACAGCAGCTAGGATAATCACCCTTACAACGGGCGCAGCCTACCTAGTCTTTCCTGGATCGAGCGCGTATGGCATATCGAAGCTTGCAGTCCTCGAGCTCATGGCATATGTCGCAGTCGAGAACCCGAATGTGGTTGCGATAGCGCTGCACCCAGGCATTGTGGACACCGAGATGACGAAAGAAATGTTCAAGAGGTTTGCCCTCGATACGCCGGACCTTGTCGGTGGCATCGGCGTCTGGCTTGCTGGTTGGGAAGGTCTGGACCGAAGCTTCCTGAGCGGCAGATTCGTGGCCTCTAACTGGGATGTCGAGGACTTGGTGGGCAGGAAGGACGAGATCGTAGAGAAGGAGCTACTGAAAATAACCCTAAATGCAAAGTTGGGACCCGAGCAATTTAAGTAGCCCAGAAGATGATTGTAGCCTGCGAATGCAAGTTGCCAAGCACGGCGTTACCACTGTTGTGCACTCTCTACGGACCACATCCGTTTGACATACGCTATGCCTCTGCTGAAGCAAAGCAAGATGCAAGCTCAGGATCCACAGATAGAGCTTTACGGATCAAAACCTTGCTACTTCAGGCCCAAAGACTTGAACGTCACGATCCAGAATTCGCTCCATCACGGTGTGTGCTAGCGACGACAACTCACCAGCTGAATATTGAACGTCGAGACATGCACACACTCCGGCTGACGACGCGACGCTCGCGAATGTTCACCTCCTCTTGTGGTGAGATGGGCAGGTGTAAAAGTGAGAGTAAGATGCCGGCGCCGAAGCCCCGTTTCACCGACCGATCAACAACTTGTCCTTCCGCTTCGAGTATCAATACGACCTCACAGCCAGTAGCCATCTCTTCTACAGGCCAGAGCATCCTCGAATTTTTAGATCTTCGATTGTAGCTGCAGTTTGAAAAGCTTCTTCGGAGTATTTGCACGACAGAATGACGCACACAGCACAGATGACAGAACTGACAGACGCAGGCGCGGTGCTTCCCTGAAGATCATCCTCCGCGTTTCTCCCCCACCCCGTTCTCCGAACTCCACATCTACCACACAACGAGCAATGGCTGGAAATAAATGGGCTACTGCACCCAATCAGACCACATACATGTCTCGCAATTGTCTCACAGCTTCTTGCCCTTGCCGCGCCAGCATCTGCTCCGACACCCCAGACTCGTTAATTTGCCTACGCTACCCATAAGGCTGAAGGCCCTGCAGCTTCATAGTAAGCGACTGCCTGGCTTTGAAACGCGTCAGCTGGCGCACGTCACTCCCTCGCTGTGAGAAGGTCGATGAGATGAGCCTCGCGGGACCCCTCCGGACTCTATGACGGCCTCCAAGTCAGCGAGGGGCGCCCAATGATATTGTGGGCCGCGTATGCGACGCTGCTGTATTTGAAGGCGTGTTTGTCGCGTAGCGAACTGCTTCTTATTCATTGTACAGCCATATGAGCTTCCTCCTCGCATCATCATATATTCACTGTCGCCAGACTGGACTATTAGATCAACCTCATTACGATCAAGAACAAACAACATGAAGCTTAGCTTCGCCGCACTTGCAGCGCTCGCTGTACCAGCATTTTCACAGTCCACGATAGCCGGACCCGTCACACCTGTGGTAACACCTCCATGGGCGACTTCAGATCTCCCTAGATGGTCGTCGTTCTACAACTCGCTCGTTTCCGCCGGCAAGATTCCCTCAACCTTGACAGCCGCACCTTGGCCCACTGGTGGATACGGACCTGGATCAGGACCATGGGGTCCGGGAAAACACGATGACGATGATGATAATGACGGTCCTGGAGGTCGCGGCGGTCCCGGACGTTGGGGAGGTACGTTTTCATCGTTCGATCGGATCGAAGGACGTGCATACTAACATCAGACAGGACCTGACGGACCCGGCCCATGGGGAACAGGCAGCTACGGCCCCTGGAGCGATTGGGCGACCAAGTCTGACTGGCGTTCAGGTCCCTGGACAGGATGGTGGGGCGGCAGTGCATGCCCGCCTTCAGACTGGCCAGGTTGGACTGCTGGACCATGGAGCACTGCGGCACCGTGGACGACATGGTCAGGATGTACAGCTAGCACAACCTCAACGAGCGTGGGAACTGCTACTGTGAACGGAACGACTACACCAACTACGGCGTACGGCCTTCAGGTTGCAGCTGCTAGTGGTACAGGCGCTGCTACCACAGGGAGTACTGGTGGGGCTGATGTGAAGACCGCGAGTTTGGGGCTCGCTATTGGTGCTGCTGTGCTTGGATTAGCTGTCGTTCTCTGAACCGATGACTGAAGTCCAGATAAAGCATTGGAGGAGACAGGTTGTAATGATTCCGGTTCCAAATTATTGCGTGGCGTTGGGGACGCATGGATATTGCCAAACAGCTACACTCGTTGACATGAAATAGATTTATTTTTCATGAATTACCAAGCCTTCACCAAATCGACTGGCATGGAGGTCTCCAGAGATCGTTTGACCGCCTTTTACAGTCCAGTGACAGTTCTATAAAATCCGGAAGGCAGGGGACATGCCCTGAACAGTACTGTGCAGGCACTCACACAGTCAAACCTCCTTACCCTGGAGGTATTCGTGGTACTATGACCCTGAAATTCGTGAACCATACATCTACATCCTCACATTACGAACATTGGCCATAAAAGACCAAATCATGAAAAGGCTAGATAGCGTACCAAGGTAGATGAAGTGGGGATTCGTCAAATTTTTGCTGCAGCAATCTACATATTTTGTGCAACCCTCTTGCAACGTCCTCCGTCAAACAACGAAGACACTTCTACAATACAACTCCAATACACACCAAGTTCAAAGAATACCCTACTCCAGACCCACAATGCAGTTCACCACTCTCATCGCCCTGGCCTTGGCCTTGACTGCAACAGCCATGCCTGTCCAACCCGTAGTCACGGATAACAAGTAAGCCGTTCCCCCTTCAACGATCATCAACATTTACACTAACATCAACCTAAGCCACAACGCCACTGCCTCCCATATAGGAAATATCACCATCAAGACGTTGCATTCCAGGCACTGGTGGAACGCCGTAGGCGGCTGCAGCGACGATTGGTACAAGGGCAACAAGTGCTGGGACCAGTGCCAGGACGAGATGCGCGTGCAATGTCCGACCTGGAAGCATATGCATGTTCAGTTTCTTCCGTACTGTGGTGATAACAGAAAGATTTGCGAGTGTGTGTGCAAGTTTTAGCGGGGGAAATTCGAGGGTGCGAGGGGAGGGGAGGAAGAGAGGGGACACAGGAGATGAATACAGGGTACTATTGTGAAGTCGATTCGGAAATTTGTTTCTTCTGCTTTACCTACGATATACCGCCAATGCGTTCTGGTTGATAAAGTCAATTCCCTCTTTTCTCCAAGTGTCCGCTTCCACCCTGCTGGTGGTATTGACCTCGAACACAAAGTCCTCCGGCGTTTCCAGACTGTACTTTGGCCATACCGGCACACTTGCGTTGCCCTTCCTCCAACTATTCGGATCGGTATCATGCACAAAGCTAACCCAAGTCCTACTAATGAATTCGGCGAGATCGATGTATCGTTGGGGCTTCCCTTCGAAGGGCTTAATATCCGGTCTAAAACCGACGCCATCGATGTTGTCGAATACGAAGCCGATCTCTTTGAAATGACTAACAGCCATCTCCGTCGCGAATCCCGCTTGGTCGGCGTTGAACCGGTACGCATATGCTGTAACATTGTGCTGTGCCCAGCTCACAGTCGTCTGTCGCCGCGGCGCAATGAATAGCTGGTCACCTACATACGTCGCCACGCGGCGGAACTGCTCTCCGAAGCTCGTAGCAGGACGCTGGTCACCGAGTGCTTGTATGACGTTCGTGGTCAGATCATCTGGATACGCCTGAAGTATAATGTTCTGCAGAGCAACTGGAAGACCAGTGGCCGCAAGCGCGGCTTGAAACTCAGCTGTTGTGTTTATTCCCGTGGGCGCAAAGGATGCGCCTTCATCGCTATTAGCACCGACGATGATCGGGACTTTTACGAACTCGCCGCGGGAGAGTTGTACAGAGCCGTAGTCTTGGATGAAGTCGCCATCTGTGACGGGGACGAAGCCACCGGTATTGGCGAGTGTGCCGTTCATTGTTGCGTTGAGGTTTGCGAAGGGGGTTTGGCGGAGGCATTGGATCTTGTCGGACGCTGAAGAACAGCCGACCTTGGACACCACCGTGTTGAAGGCGGCTTGTGAGGCATTGGAGCCGCCCTGGGCGCTGTAGAAAATCGGATTACCAGACTGCAGGATGGCGGAGCGGAAGAGGCTGTCGTCACGTCCACGGTAGGCTGTGAGCTGCACTAAGTTAGTCCGGGGTTGCCGCAGAGGTTGGAGTCTTAAGACATACGTGAAACCCAATGGAAGCCGCACCAGCTGATTCTCCGAAGATTGTGACTTTCTTAGGATCACCACCGAACGCCTTGATATTCTCTTGCACCCAGTGCAGCGCCAACCTTTGATCTTTCAAACCGATGTTGAGCAGGCCTTCGCTAGCAAGTTCATTCGAGCTAGTAAAGCCCCAAACACTCAGACGGTAGTTGATCGACACGCCAATCATTGGCTTGCCAATCTTGACAGACTGTTCGACAATGAAGGATAGGTTGTAGCGTTGATCTGCTCCACCGCCTGCAATAAGAGGTCAGTCTTTGAGTTATTGAAGGGCTTTTGATTTCGTACCATTGGTGAATGTGCCGCCATGTATCCAGAAGGCTACCGGCAGCTCCTTGTTCTCGTAACCAGATGGTCGAACGACATTCAGATACAAGCAATCTTCTGAGGCTTTGTAGAAGGTTTGATCAAGCTGGATTCGTCAGTACGGAAGGACCTCTTGCCGGATACTTAGACTTACCCCGTAACCAACGCAGTGAGTAGCGTATTGCTTTGCATCCCGTGTGCCTTGCCACGTTGTGTTCAGTGACCGAGCTTGCCTAAAGCGGAGGTCACCAAGCGGTGGCTGAGCAAAAGGTACTCCTAGGAAGAAATCCTGGTCGTAGGACGTCGAGTGAACACCCGCAATAGTGCCATTCTTGACGCGAACAGTAGGCGAAGCATATTTAGAAGGTGCTGCGAGCGCAGTCGCCGATAGCGCCAGCAATGCTGTGAACGAGAGCATGATCAAGTCGCTTACACCGGGTCAGCTGTAGTATTGACAACGAGTAGCGATTTTGTAGGCACTGCCGGTCGTACTTATGTTCGTGTTGTTGCTCCTCATCTCGGCAGCCAGTAACCGCCGATGACGCCATTCGGCTCAGTGCTCGTTAAGGCAAGTTAAACAGGGGGGCATACCGCTTACAGCAGAATGTGCGAACGCCAAGCTGCATCTAGCATCATGCGTTCAAGGCGAATGTCGTGAAAGCTGAGGCGGCATTAATACGACTCTGTCCGGACCGCGAGCGGAGATTGAAGTTCGTTGTCCCCCTTTACATCCGAGAGACAATGCTTTCATCGTGTCGCTCACTCTGTAGCACTCCATGGAATCTCAGAAACTGTTCCCTCTACAAGCAGGTAATTCCAGCTAGCTGCGCAGTGCCCTGTCACTTCCTGGAAAAAAGGGCCTCACTATCGCCCGTTAGTGAAAACGTATGTTTGTTTATTGCGCGTGCTTCATCGGTTCATTCAGTGTGTCTATCGTCAATCGTACTTCTTGTCTCAAGCTACGTCCGGTAATCGTACAGCGATATCGCCAGACTGTGTGATATATCGCACCCAGGGCAAAGATGGATATTGCAGCTGCAATCTTATCAGTCGAAGTTGAACAGGATTTCGCACTAGAACTTACCTTGGGCTCGATGATCTTCAAATACCGGACCTGAATACCACTTGTTGTGAAGTACGGGATCTCGAATTTGACGTTGATCGGCCTCTTTGCCTTTCCACCACCAACACCACCCATGCTTCCACCAAAGCCACCCATCATACCGCCGCCCTTCTCATCGTCGCCGCGCACAGATGGCAAGCCAAGCTCAGCGCGCATCAGGAACTCTTTGCTTCCACCGAACTGCTTGATCTTCCACACAATCGAGGACGTCTCCGGCGCGTAGTGTACAGTGCCGATGTTTGTGCGGAATCGGGGCGTATCTGCGTCTTCGGGTACGGGAATCGAGATCTGAACGTTGTTTGCTGTACTTCGTCGCTTGAACTGTGCTTTCGCCTGTGATGGATTAACTTCGCGCGTCGACGACTGACTCTGCTGCACGCACCTTCAACATATATTCTATCCTGCTGCCAGAGTGACTTTCGACTATGCACTCGACCCAGATCAATGGCTTGACCTGTGTATTGAGACGGTAGCTCATGAGCTCGAACTCGCCATCTGGTGGGATAAAACTGATCGTTCTGTCGTTCTCGAATCTGGACAAGCGCACGCACTGGTGGAACTTGACGTCTTCCATCTCGACCGCCTTCCCTCTGGTTGCCCTTCCTGTTGTCTCAAACATGACCTTGTCGTTCAGACCCAGTCGCAGCTCAGGCATGCCAGAAAGGTAGCACTTCATCTTGATAGCACCCAGAATCTCGGAGCGCAGCACGTTTCCGTTGGCAGACACAAGGAGATTGAGCGACTCAACAACATCCAGGAACACCTCGTTCTTGCGGTAACGAATGCCTTCACTTCGCCAACTGACGGCATTGGTGACTGCGATAGGCGGCCGCGCTTGTACTTCAAGCTTGTGCGACTCTTGTGTGATGTACTCCTGTAAGATCTTTGTTTCGGTTGTCTGCGGGTATCCAAAGTCCATCATCTCGTCCAGCAGCTCGTAGATGACGACGAAGTTGTCTCGTATACTCTCCTCCTCCAATTCTTTGAAGTACTCTGTGAAGACCTCGACGATCTTGTGGAGGAAGAGGAGGATCTCGGCGGCATTGGTGTTGCGCTTGGTGAGGGCGAGGAGGTACAGATTGTTATGGCGGATGTAGAGGTAGTTGATGCCTTCATTTGAGAAGCACGGTGGCACGGCGGAGCTTTCGTCTTCGGCTTCGCTGAGCAGAACAGGGAACTTCTCGACCGCTGACATGGGAATGTCACCGCGGTAGTTGCGCGCCAGCAGGGTCTATACGTGCCTGTCAGCAGGCAGCTCCTCCACAACGGGTACCCCACGAGCGTACCTTGCCCTTCAGGTCAAGAAAGAACACCGCTGACGCCATCTTGGGAAGTCTATGTCGCTATATTACGGGTCGCTGATTCGAGTCGCTCAACAGGTCATTATGCGTATACGGGAAGAAGAGGCGGACGTTGTGGGCGATGTGTTGTTGGTGCTGCACCCTGACTGCAGCACCCTGAATTCATTGAACTGCTGGCCTTCGGGAGCCCGCACTCGCGCTTGCCTGACTAAGCCTGCACGGTCCGCGAAACAACACCCGCTCCTTCGTGAGAGGAAACAAACACCACCCCCCATTGACGAGTAGACTGCTCTCCTCGTCAAACCAAAACAGACGCATTGCAATTCATTACCGATTTCCAACCGAGATTTACAGTTTCGGTTCGACAAAATGACGTCACTGACGACCATTGCACTCCTTCAGCCTCGGGTACTTCCTACCTTGACCAACGCAGAAGCTTGTAGCCTCATCTTTACTGGTACAGATCTTCGTGTCATCCGCCTTCAGCACAGACAATTATCCTCGCAATGCATTTAGTTGTGGAGAGACATGCGCGATTGGTTGACCTGCAGCCCTGTGAAGCTTGCTTGTCCGCCGGCCGTCTCGCTAGCTCTGGCAGTGCTTGTCTCGACTTCGGTGAAATGCACGATTTCGCCAACTTCTTGACCCGCAGGTTATCCAGATCTACGAGACATGCGCTGAATGGGCGATTGGCAAAATATGGCGGTCCGAATAAGAAGAACCGTCCAAGCCGTTGCGACGAAGATGTTCGACACACAGACTGCGTGGGTCCAAACTCACCTCAGCTCGCACGACCCTTACATCATCGTCACTGCAGCAAGGCCCTCTCGCGCAGCGGCTCGCCTCGACAACGAGACGCAGCAGAATTTGAGGAGTATCAACGACAGCGTTCTAGATCGTTCGAGATTCTCTCCAAAGGGTGGAGACGACATGTGCGTGAAGCAAATCACACGGCTGTCTGCTGTCTGATTTCCCCAGATCTTGGGATCGCCGTTGCCGATCCGGCCTAAAGCGCGGGGAAGTCAACAAGACTGACGAGCCGCTGCATTCAAGATCATTGAATACGACCAATTGCGCCGAGCGCGTCATGCAGAATTTCGTCATGACGGGAGGGCATCAGAATGCCAGTTGAGGCTCGCGTGCTTTGTTGAAATAGCTGAGGACCTACAGGGAGCCTCGCAAAAGTGTAGACAATCTGACTTTCCAACTGCACTAATTTGATATCTACACACACGCTGAAGACGTCGACATTATGTTTGGTATAGGCTCTGAAAGGCCATACTTTGGCCTGACAGGGACATGGCTCACTGTGTGGGTCACCGTAGCCTGTGCTACTGACATGGTGAGCCCCCACGACATCGATCTTAAGATGATGTAACTAACATGCAAGCAGACACTCTTCGGCTACGACCAAGGTGTTTTCGGTATGGACACTGATCTTCTGGATACAGACATGACTGAGCATTCGCAGGTGGTGTTGTCGTAACCCCAGACTTTCTCGACCAGCTCAATCTGAATAACAACCCATCGCTCATCAGCACCGTCACAGCTATCTACGACATTGGATGTTTCTTCGGTGCGATCTCAGTCTGCGCTATCGGCGACCCACTCGGGCGAAAGAAATGCGTGCTTCTAGGCACGACTATCATGAGCATAGGCGCTATCATCCAGATTGCCTCATTCAATGTACCCGAGATGATAGTTGGGAGGCCAGTATCCCCCGATAGCTTGAATCACCTCAATGGCTGACCGTTGCAGAATCATCGCAGGCATAGGTAACGGTATCAATACTTCGACGGGTATGACACAGCTCTGTATCAAGGCGACCTGGACTGACGACTTCAGCACCTGTCTGGCAAGGCGAGACATCCAAAGCCAGCTGGCGCGGCAAACTGATCGTCATCGAGATGATCATGAACATTGCCGGATTCTCCTTGTCTAACTGGGTCACATATGGATTCTCGTACGCTCCAATAATATACACCTGGGCTGAAGTGCTCACTGACATCTCCCAGGTTTGTGGGTGGAAGCGCTTCCTGGCGCGTTCCTCTAGCCTTTCAATTCCTGTTCATCTTCGTTCTCTTCTCGACTGTTCCGTGGCTGCCAGAGTCGCCAAGATGGCTCATGGCCAAGGGCCGTGTGGAAGAAGCCGAGCGGATCCTTGCTGACCTTGAGGCCACCAAGGTCGATGATCCATTCATCATCACCCAGTCAAAAGACATCCAATGGGCTGTGCAGTACGAGAAAGATCATGCCGTGCGCTGGCGCGATCTGCTACGGGGCCGCGCCGGAGACCAAGGCGGCACGCACACGATCAGACGAGTCGTTCTCGGCATGGGCACCCAGGCCATGCAACAGCTGTGTGAGTTTCACGCCAGGTATTGATTGAAATCTTGCTAACAGCACACCAGCGGGCATCAATGTCACATCTTACTACCTACCAACCGTCCTGATCGAATCCGTCGGCCTGACCAACAACCTCGCCCGTCTGCTAGCAGCCTGCAACTCCGTCTCCTACCTCCTCTTCTCTCTCATCGGGATCCCGAACGTCGAACGCTGGGGCCGGCGCAAAATGATGATGTACGCCGCTGCGGGTCAGTTCCTCTGCTACTGCATAATCACGCTGTGCATCCGGTACAACGAAGACGAGCGACTGTCTCGCACAACGCAGGAGTCCTGGGCAAAAGGCTCCATTGCATTTTTCTTCCTGTACTACGTCTTCTTCGGCATCGGCTGGCAGGGCGTGCCATGGGTATGCTTTGCTTTACTGCTGATCCCGCGGATACGATTGCTAACTGCGTCCAGCTCTACCCCACAGAGATAAACTCCATGGCGATGCGCACCAAAGGCGCCGCCCTGGGCACCGCAACAAACTGGTACCTTTACCCCCTCCCCAAATTCGTGAAATCAGCTAACAGCGCCAGGATCTTCAACTTTATGGTCGTCGAGATTACGCCCCCGGGCATCCGCAGTCTACAATGGCGTTTCTACATAATATGGTGCGTCTTCAACTTCTCATTCATACCCATCGGTAAGTCACCCACCCCCCCTTTCTATCACTCCAGCCCCATCTTGACGCGCAAAGTGTATTTCTTCTACCCCGAGACCGCGGGACGGACGCTCGAAGACCTGGATCGGTATTTCGCGGGTGACGCGCCGCTGCTTGTGTTCAGGGACAAGGAGGTCGTTGCGTCGAAGCGGCCGGAGCGGTTTGTGCAGAGTGAGAAGGATGAGATGAGGCGGCATAGCAGTGTGGTTGTGGGGGACGTCAGGGCGGCGAATATGGCGGTGCGGCGCAAGGGGAGCTCTGAGTGCGTCGAGTTCCGTGATGATGTGTAGACGCGCCAGGGCATTCTGGCGGGGGCTGTGGGCCTGCCATGGTTGTGATTGTCTCGCGTGGTTGGGTAGAGAAAAAGGTGATGTTGAGAGCGCGCGGTTTGGATGTGGTGGTAGGTTGCCATGTGTAACAATATTGGACACATTGAGTTTTGACTGTGGGGAGTAGGTGCTGAGTGGTGGATCGTGGGTCGACAAAGTATCGCACAGATGGTGCCATACTGCGGGAAGGATTCTGGCTCGAGATCTGCTTCAACGGCTTGAGTTTCGACGTTTCCGAGACCACAACAGTGTGCACGCATGAGCGAACACGCTTCTCCCGCCAGAAGCAAGTCGTAGCTCAAACTTGTTCAAACTTTGGCCACAAGTCTACAAGATCTTAGTCAACCGCGCCTTCCAGCCCGCCTTCTCGCCCGCACCACCCTCCTCTCCGCTGCCACTCCCACCAAACGAGGCACCTTCGTCCATAACACCGTGCTGGTCATAGATCTCATCCGGCAACACAGCCTTGTCGATGAACGTCTCCCGCGGCGGGGCGACAAACACACTGAGCACAACATAGACCAGACTCGTCGCCGCGAACCCCAGGAACCAGCCAAAGTGATACGGCCTCTCGCCCACGCCGACCTCGATGCCGGGATTGATGCTGTGCATGAGGCCCGGAAGGTTAGGAATGACGCCGACGAGGAACGCAACGATGGCGCGCCAGTTGCAGCCGTACGTGTAGCGGTAGATGCCATGTGGCTGGTACAGCGCCAGCGTGTCGTACTTCCTGGCATGTACGAGCCAGAAGTCCCAGACCATGATGGCCGCGATGGGGCCCAGGAATATCGCATACGCGACCATGAAGTTCAGGAACGAGCCTGCGCTCGCGAGGATCTTCCAGGGCACCAGCGCCCATGCGAGGACGGCGCAGAGCAGCTGTCCGCGCCGGATGTTGACGAAGCGCGGGAACAGCGCGGTTAGATCGTTGGCGGCAGACAGTGAGTTGGCAGAGATGTTGACGCCGAGGGCGGCGAGCGCGAAGCTGGAGGCCCCGAAGAAGCGGCATGCGCGGTTGTCCCAGTGCGAGATGAGCGCGATCGGATCCCAGTTCAGCTCGCCGTATTTGACGGCGCCGGCTGAAGAGGCGGCGATGCCGATGAAGGCGATGAAGGTGAAGACTAGCGGAAGGAAGGGGACGTAGATGATCTGCCATTTTACACTGACGCGGGAGTAGCGTGAGAAGTCGGCCTAGAGGCAGTTAGTCCCATCAACTCGAGTGAGAGAAGCAGAGCGAGTGGCTCTGGAGATGGTCACAACGCACCTGATTCACGGATAGCGTGGCATAATTGCCGATGACGCTCGTCAGGCTCGATAGGAAACCCCATGAGTATGCCGACCCGGAGAGCGTGGCCTTCTGATTCCACATGTCCCCCCCGTCTGTCGACACAAACGCCCAGATCAAGATGGCAATCCAGGCGGCCGGCACAATGATACTCTTAGCCATGAACAGCCACCTCAGGTTGTTCGGATGCATGCACAGGAACGGCACAGAGAAGAGCCAAAACAAGAAAAAGCTAATCATCGTGTTCGTCTCAATGCCCTGGGACTCGGGAATGCCGTTCCTCAGCGTCAAGAAACTCGGCCAGATGGCGGCAATCATGCACTTGACGGCATTGGCGCCGTTCATGGTCTGGATGGCGAACCAGAAGACGGCGAGAATGGCGCGCGAGACAATGGCGATGTAGGACCCCCAGAAGCCCCATGAGGCGCGCGCGAGCACGGGGAAGGGCGCGTGGTGGATGACGCCGATTGCGCCGTTGAGCGCGATCACGAAGGAGATGATGAAGAAGGCGAGGGCGACTATGCCGACGGACTCGCGCCAGGTGAGGCCTGGAGAACCGAGGTCGTCAGCGTACTGAGGGTGTTTGGAATTCTGGTGGTAGTACCGATTGCGATGATGCTCGAGGCGAATTGCCATGTCGCAGCGCTTCCGTCTAGTCAGCGCTTGATCGCAGTGCCAATCTCACTGCTAGATCCATACTTGAAAGCGTCCGAGATCCAGTAGGCGAGGAAGCTCGTAACTCCCCACTTGCGATTGTGCCTTGGCACTGGATCAAGATCTTTGTTGGTCCTGTGAGGTAGTAGTCAGCGTCTTGAAGAATTGCCATGAGGACTTGATTTTAGTTGTTACCATCGCGCGTTGCCCTCGGCAAAGGTCGACTGAGGCTGTTCGACCTCGAGCGAGAAGTGGGGTCGCTCAACGCCCAGCATGATGGCTATGAGCTGGATGGCAGACGCGAATGCAGTACGATTCCGCGCGAGGGGAGCCTCGCATCTTTATTGAGGTGCAGCCAGCCCCGGCAGGAATCGTGGTTACCTGCAGCTATCAGTCCCAAGATAAGCCAGACGCTAGACTGCATGCATGTCCTCGTTGTGGGTGGTTAGACGAGCGCGTCGGTCCTTGGAATTGCGTTTCGACCACTCAGGTGTCGAGCGCAGAGAGTTCACGGCCAGGCCGGCAGTCTAGAGGCTGGCTGGAAATATATGCCACTCGTGCGCAGATAAGAAACCTGCATCGTAGCAGCCGTGTCAACGTCCAAGTCAATTTCAACCGCGCATTCACGCAATTACCCAACAAGGTGGGAGTTAAGCTTGTGCAGGGGCAGCTGCTGGGCCTGAACAGGTAATCGAGCAAGTCAATCCGAGGTCGCTGGGCCCTGCTTGATTGATTGTTGACAATTGTGCCTGTATGGAGAAAAGTAGTCGTCCTGCCAGTTTGTCGCGTGCTGTCGGTTGGCCTTTCCCACTTGGACAGGTTCCCCGCGTCGATACCGTTGGCCCCACTTTCACGGACAGACTGGACCGGAACAAGATTCGAATGTGAGCGTATAAAAGTTAGTTCACGAGATGCGTATAAGAGTTAGTCCACGAGATGCGTTTAAGAGTTAGTCCACGAGATGCGTTTAAAAGTTAGTCCACGAGATGCGTATAAGAGTTAGTCCGCGAGATGCGTTTAAAAGTTAGTCCACGAGATGCGTACAAAAGTTAATCCACAAGATGCGTTTAAGAAACAGTTTACATGCTACTCGCAAACGACTTGTCCAGACATGGGCCGAGGTACAGCAGACGTGCTGCAAAATAGTCAACATACTACTCGCAAACCACGTCTAGACATAAGCCAGGGTATGGTCCTCGCGGAATGTCGCGTTGAAGCCAAGAGAAGCCTCCCCACCAGCCACAGATGACCCAGTGACGACGAGCTCGCCAACAGACTCGTCCTCGGTCGTCTTGAGAGTAGGCGTGTCCTTGAGCTTGAGCTCCAGACTACTGAGCGGGACGCCAAAGTGGCTGTGCTTGTTGGACGATGCGTCGAGCCTGTAGTCGTACATGTTCGTCTGCGCAACGGCACCTGCAACCTTGGCGGCGGTCAAGGCATAGACGACGCGCGCCTGCGTGTAGACTCGAAGGTCTGACAGATCCCTGGAGCTGAGCGGAGGCGCATTCAAGCCTGCGCGTTCCGAAGTAAAGACCAGACGGAGTCTGCCAGGGGTGGTGCCAATGGACGCTCTTGCGGGCGTCAGGAGGCTGCTGGTGGGCAGGCGGCCACAAGACAAAACGCGAGATTCGAGACGGTGGGCGAGCTGCTTCAGGGCGCCGACGGCCGACGCAGCGGTGGTGCTGTGGACCTTTGCCGCCGTCTCGGCGGAGACGACTATGATTGTGGGCGCCAGGGAGCGGGTGGCCAGTGTCAGGTCGACACCGGGGCCGGCGACCGAGTTGATGATGACGGTGGAGTGGGAGAAGAGAGCGGCGAGGGTAAGACAGAGGCAGTACGAGTCGGTGAAGGCATCAGCGGGGAGGAACGTGTCCGACGGCGACAAGCGCTGCACCGTGGGCAGAGAGGTGATGAGCGAGCCGACGGCAGCGGCAATGTTCTGTCCGAGTCAGCGTGCGTGGCGCGCAGGCATGGCAGCTGCTTACCTGCTGGGTGAACTCGACCATCTCGGCCGGCTTGCCAACAGCCTCCTGCCAGAGAAAGACAACGCCCGGAGCCTTGGCGCCGTCCGAGGGCAGCACGGCGTCGGAGTGGCGCGAGTCTTGCACGAGCTCGTGCCAGACGGAAACGTCGAGCTTGCCGCCGATGCCCTCGGGAACGTCGCTCCAGCCCATGTGCCTGCTGGTCTTCTCCACCGTCCACACGACGTGGCGCAGGCTGGGCACGCTGCGGGTGACATCGGCCAGCGGGACCGAGCCAGCCTGTGCGACGAGCGAGTCGGCCCGCGCAGCGTGGAGCAGCTCGGTGAGCGTAGCGTGCGGCTGGTTGTAGGGAATGAGGATCGGGGTGAAGCCGTAGAAGGCGCCGGCGAACAGCACGGCGAGGAACTCGAGGCTGTTGGGCAGGTAGACGGCGACTCGCTTCGCGGCGTGGTCCTGCAGATGCTTGCCGACAATGGCCATTTCCTTGGAAACGCCGGAAATGTCGTGTTCCGACAGCTGCTCCGTGCCTTGGACCGTCATGAGGGTCGCCGTGCCGCGCGAGCTGGCCTTCTTCTCCAGCGGTATCTCGCCCGTGACGCGGCGCCAGATGTCGCGGAGATCGCCGTCCTTGCCGGCCGAGTACATGGGCGCGCCCGCGGGCTTGACGGCGAGTCCCGTTCGCAGCGGGTCTGGGGCTGGTCAGCGGAGTGTGCGGGAGCGTGGACGTGTTCAGGCAGACGCACAGCCGTGGGGGGTCTCGGGAGAGCGGAAGACTGCAGACTCGCGCGGCTGGCGCACGTACGAGGCCTGCGCCTGGCGGGCCAGCAGCAGCGGGTGCGTGTCTGCATCAGCGTCGCTGGCGACCACCCAGCCGACGAAGCCGAGGATGCCGACGACGAGGACGGTCGAGTAGGCGTTCCAGCCGTGGAACAGGCCGGAGAGGGCGCCGTCCAGCTGCTCCAGGAGACCGGCCATGTCGGAGCGGCGGGTGCAGTCGTGGAGGCGGGGGCAGTCGTGGAGGCGGGGGCAGTCGTCGAGGCGGGGGCAGTCGTGGAGGCGGGAGCAGTGAGTGCGGAGAGAAGCTGGACGCTGGAAGCTGGAAGCTGGAGGCAGGAAGCGGGAAGCTGGAAGCGGGAAGCTGGCAGCGGGAAGCTGGCACGCTGGCTGACAGCTGCGGACCCCGCGGGTAGACTGCCGGTAGTTCCACCCGGCGCGCTACCTAGTCAACGGCAGAGCGAAAGCTCCGACGGACGCGGGTTGTTTTGCCAACCGTCGCCGCGACACCCACCGCGACCGTCGCCGCCAATGGCCCTCTCCATGGCCGCGCCCGCGACGCCACAGGCGCAAACACAGCCGGCGCCGCAGCTGCACACGCCCGGCGGCACCTGGAAGCACCCCAAGTTTGACGACATCACGCGCCGCCAGCACGCAACCACCTTTGACGAGACCAATGTGCGCATCGTCGTCGCCAACGGCGCGCTCCTGGCGGCCTCGTTCTGCGCCGACGCCGTCGCCGCGAGGGTCAAGCTGCTGGAATACGCTGCGTACGTGAACCCCCGAGTCTGCCGGAGACGGCCCCAGAGCTGACGCACACAGCGCCCCCGTCAGCGCGCTCATCCGCCACACGCCCTACAGCGCCTGGGGCATCCTCGCCGTGCGCCTCTTCTTCGTCGCCAGCATGCTCAACGCCCTGCTGCCCCTCGCGCGCCGCTACTACCCCGACGACATGGCCGACATTGCCCTCACGCCCTCGCAGCGCACCTCGATGGGCCTGAAGCCCAGCGCCGCGGCGTCGACCTACGCCTCGCCCGCGTCGGCCTGCGTCACGCCCCCGCGCTACACGCGCTCGACCCCGCGCACCAGCGCCAGCCACCAGGGCGACCGCCCGCTGCAGCGGTCGGGGAGTCCCGCCGCGAGTTTGAACCGGAGTGCGAGCGGCACGGGCTACTCGCCTGGCCTGAGCAGCAGCGCGGACCGGCGCTCGAGCTACGGCGGCGGCAGCCCTTTTGAGAGCAGCCTGTTCAGGGAGAGCGGGAGCAGCACGGGCCCGGGGACGCCGACGCCGGCGACGGGCAGGGCGAGCGTGGGGCTGAATAACAAGTGGCTGTACGAGAAGCGGAGGGACAGCCCGCGGAGCGGCATGTTTGCCTGAGGACAGCACACCTTGTACACGACGCCTGGCCGTCACGGCCCTGTTACTTTTCCGTCGAGCAACCAAGTCAAGCCCTGCAGTTTGCAACTTTGTGTTGGCGATGGGAACATGCTCCATCCCCAGAGCTTCTTGTTGCCGGAGCAGTGTTTGTTAGGCCAATCTAGTATGCAGCCCGCCTCTTGCAATGCTCGTCAGTGCTCGTCAATGCTCGTCAATGCTTGTCAACACAGCTTGATATACAACCTGCCTCTTGTGGAGCAATGCTCGTCAATGCTTGTCAACACAGCTTGATATACAAACCCCTCTTCCAGTTCAAAACTGGTTAATCCAATCTAATGTACAAAAACCCCCTCCAGTCTAATACTGGTTAACCCAGTCTGATCTACAAAACCCCTCTTCTCCCAACGCCACCCACCCCCGCTCACGAAAAGCGATCGCCCTTCCTGCTCCTGTACACACCGCTCGCCTCGTACTTGCTCTTCTCCCTCCCCTCCATCTCAGCCGCATGCCGCGTCGCCGCCGGATCGCGACTGGCCTGCAAGCTCGGATTCCCACTGTCCTCGTGCGCCCTGTCCTCGCGCCTGATCTCGCCGGCGAGCGCACCCTTGTCCGCCGCCCGCGGCGCCGCCGTGTCCGCGCTGACCACTGCGTTGGGGCTGACCGTCGGGTTCGACGACGCCATACCCTCGCCGTGCAGCCCGTGCGCTTGCTCGAGCGAATACTGTCGCTGCCGCTTGGCCCGGTCCATCTCCGCTTTCTGCGCCCGGTCGGCGTTGATCGACTTCTTCGCAAAGTAGTACGCGCCTCCGCCCGCGGCGATGAGCGTCGCCCACCCGTAGCTTTGGCGTGTTAGTTGCCCTGTGCGGACCTGCCGGCCTGTGCCGACCTGCCGACCTGTGACGTACTAGACTGATTTGACCTGGAGCTGTTGGCTGGCTGACTGTGAGGCAAGGGGGGGGGGGGGGGGGGCAGCGCTTACTGTGTTCATGATTGCGGATGTGTGGATGTCTGCAACGGAGGGCTGGGAGTTGACGGCTGAGGTGGCCGCTGTGAGGGTCTGAAATGTTTTCTGGTCATGATGAAAGTGGTCTGATGCGTAGGGCTGAGGGACGCTCTGATTGGCGTGGCCGTCGTGGAGCTCCGCATGCTCAACGGTCAGCCATCATCCAGGACAGACTGGAACTTGCGCTTTTTGTGTCCCACTCGACCATAATATGTCGACTTCTACCTCTGCTGCAGACTCTGTCTTCTCGTGCAGTGTCCTTGGGGCCTCTCGACTATGCGCCGACAAAGTGAAAACTGAAAAGCCGTGAGCATCGGCTTACGTCATTAAAGCTTCTCGAGCGCGAACAGCCACGCACCCTCCATCAAGAGCAGGCAGCGCATGGTACCCGGGCAAGGTACTGACAGCCTAGTGTGCACGTCAGGAGAAACCCAATGCTCGAAAACAAGCAGGTCGCACGGCAATAAGCCTTCAAGCATCCCCTGTAGCTGTCGCGCGGCAGCAGTTGCTATTCAGCGAGCGCCTCCAAACAACCGTCTTGCCGCAAAAGGCAACCGGCCGCCTGATATCACCGTTCGCATTGTCGAGCACATCTCGCAACTTCCTTTCGAGAGGCGCTGACACAGAAGCTCCACTGGCATGTCTCGGATACGACCCGCTTTTAACGGCGCCTGCGTCTCAGACACCATCTTCCTGAGGCTAATCCAACCTCATCGCTTCATCACTTGCAGTGTGTTTGATCGCTCTGGATTGCCAAGAGCTCGGTACATGCCCGGACAGGCGATACATCGGGACCAAGCTGTCGTGTTTCGACGTGGCGTGTTACCGCTCGCTTCGAAACTTGACACAAAATCTCCAAACCCAAAGTGCCTCAGCGCTGAGCAAACAGCAAGCAGGACTTCTTGGCAACAGCCTCCTGCTCGCTGCGTAGTGGTGTGTCTAGCTCTGCACGAGCTCTCAAAGTTTGAGGCTGGTGGGTGCGCCTCATCACGGCCGCTACGCGCAACCACACTGGTGAGTATATCCCGCAGAGGACCGTGTAGTGGGCACCTGTTGCATGCAACATTCACCTAGATGAGACCCTCTTGCAGGGGTTCAAGGCATCCTTAGGTTGCCGACATGGCCATCCTCCACTCCACCATGATCGTATTTTGTCTCGTGGGAGTGGGCACCGCATGAGCCTTGAGCAGATTTGCTCTTTTCCGCAGCGTTGGGCCTCGCCTCTACGTTGCGAGTATATAGATCCACTAGATACCTGCTATGAGCTCCATCACTGATCAACAGTTCTCCGCACTCGGTCGTTCTCTTCCGTTCTTTCACTGCTTAATCTTCTGTTCGACGCGCTGGTCGCCCTCTCTATTCTTACTTCAACCACAATGTATTACTCAGCTTCTTCCATCGCGCTCGTCGCCTTCGCCGCCAGTGTCCAGGCCCATGGAGTCATCCTCGCCGCTGTCGGAGACAAAGGCCAGAGTCAGGGTTTCCTGGGTAAGTGTCTTGCAATACTCGACGACGGACCGCCCACTAATACAGCTGCAGTTGACCAAAACCTTGCTCGTAACTGCACAACCATCTCGCCGTGCCAGCAAGACTCGACCATCATCCGCGACTCTGAGATCACGCAGAACATTGTGAACTCTTGCGGACGTACAGAGATCAGCGGCAACATCGATGTCGGCGAGCAGACAGAGAACGAGCTGGCTGCCGGCCGGGTGACTCAGGTCTCGGGAGGCACTGTGATGACTGTCACCATCCACCAGGTCAATGCTGATGGTGCTGGACCTTACGAGTGCGATCTTGACCAGACCAGCAACGCTGCCACAAAGTTTGTAAAGCTAAAGGTCGCCAACAACGTCCCTGGTGCCAACGGACTTTCGCAAGCCAAGGAGCAGGATTTCACCATCAACGTCGCCATGCCTGATAACTTCAACTGTATCGGCGCCTCGACTGGTAACATTTGCACCGTCCGCTGCCGCAACACCGCTGTAGCTGGTCCCTTTGGTGGCTGCTTCGCTGTTCAGCAGACCGATGGCCAAGGCCGTACCGACCCTACTGCTGCTGGTAAGTCCTTTCTTTCCTCTCTTCAGCACAATCAGCCCAAGTACATAGACTTATCTTCCCGGTAGGTGTCGACACCGCCCAAACACTGCAGGGCATCTCCAACCAGATCCTGCAGAACCAGCAAGATCTCCCCGTTGCCATTGCAGCAAACCAGGCAGCTGGCCTTGCAGGTGGCAACGAAGGTGCAAGCGCCATCTCTGGTGCGTTCAACTGTCTCGCTTCGTCAGACGACTGAGCTGTAGCTGACTTCATCTTAGCTCTTATCTCTGCCACAGCTGCTCCTGCAGTCGGCGCTACTCAGACCGCCACAGTAGGCAATGGCCAGAATCAGAACCAGAACCAGAACCAGAACCAGAACCAGAACCAGAACCAGAACCAGAACGCTGGAGGCAACGCCAACAACCAGAATGGCGCAGCTGGAAACCGGAACCAGGGTAATGGTAACCAGAACGCAGCAAACGGCAACCAGAACGCAGCAAACGGCAACCAGAACGCAGCAAACGGCAACCAGAA
>NW_022984807.1:275132-292111 GCF_010094145.1 Didymella exigua CBS 183.55
CAAACGGCAACCAGAACGCAGCAAACGGCAACCAGAACGCAGCAAACGGCAACCAGAATGCAGCAAACGGCAACCAGAACGCAGCAAACGGCAACACCCAGAACGCAGGCAACGCGAACCAGAACGCAGCTAATGGAGGTAATGCTAATGCCGGCAACGGACGAGGCGGACGAGGAGGCAACGCTGGAGGCAACGGTCGTGGAAACAAGCGCTCTTCCAGCGTCAAGTTCCTCCGCAGATTCCTCGCATGAGACATGAGCACACAACGACAAGACATCGAGCTGAAAGTTAGAGGCACTTCGCAGGCAGACTGACTGCTTCAGGCGCCCTGGCAGGCTTGTTTTCCTTTCCCCTGCTGCAGGCTGAGCCTGAGTGGTTTGTAGATTTATAGATACCCACATGAAAGCATGCGTGCATATCAACACAGCTCCCATTTCGTGAGTCGCGGCCGTCAGCTCGAAGATAGCCAGAGAAAGGTGGAAACTGTGGGTCGACGTCGCTCGTGACAGACGCTAGATGATGAACAGCGGGTAGGTAGCGCCGCCTGTCGTAGGCCTCACATCTCAAGGCCGACACCAAGACCTGTTTCGACGCAGAAGCCCGTGAGTACCTCACGCTACATAATGTCGTGCCTCAGACAGACTACAAATCCCGCCGCAAACGCCGCTCCATCCAATCAGAAAACCGACAATAACGCTGACACCCGTGCGCGCTGAAACACGGCCTTTGACGGGCACGCAATCGCTCGCAAGCACCCTGCAAGTGTCGTGATCGCCTGCTCCCCAATCCACCCACGCAGCGCCTTAGTCGCGCCTCCACCTGACGTTTGCCTGCCAATATTGAATGCAGCAGGCGGTAGCGGGCTTGGCCTTTGACGTTGACAGTCGTGATCGCACGAGAGTGGGCTGATCCGACCTCGAAGCGGGAATTTCTTGCCGAAGTTGTTCGCAGATGTGTGTGTCGGAGCATATAATTGCATTCAACCTCTCCCGATGCGAGCGCCTCTGTGAAGCATACTCCCGTAATTGGATTGTCAGGCCAGCATTCCAAGCACTCAATCAGCGCGGCAGGTCAAGACGGTGCAGCCTTGTTCGTGCAAGAGGAGCTCCTCCGAACACCTTGTGAAGCGCAGCCCTACGATCGCCTGACTCAGGGACCACTTTGCATCATCGCCCGCGCTAGAACGTGAGCACCCTTACCCTTGCTGAGACATAAAGCACGCCGTCCGCCGTGAGCCCGTCGTTGCACTATTCACATCTATTCAGCCTCCGCCCGAGCACAAGATCGCCCAAGTTCCCCAAGACAAAAGCGGCTTGCATCGTGGAGATTGAGCAGATATAATATACGCACAATGGCCTTGTCAACACACGCCCTCGCCTCCATCCGTCGGTACTCGACTTCCCTACCGCGCGACCCGCACTACCGCCTCAAAGCCACTCTTGCAACAGGCTACGTTGTATCGGCGCTCGCACTGCCGTTTGTGCCGCCGCTGCTTGAGACCCGAAGGGCGAAGGCAGATGGAAGTTATCTGACGAGGTGAGTGACTAGATCTTGCACAGTGTACTCTGGAGCTCGTGCAGCTGCAGTTGTAGTCTACAGCGTCGGAAGAAGACTTACCCGACCAATCACATCGAGCCTTGAGGGATGCGCGTGAGATTCAGGAACGGCGCTAATGCTGTGCAGGGAGAATGTGTATTGCTCGAGCCAGTTCCATCAGTGTGCGCGGTGAGTGCGGAGATGGGTGAGTACCTCCACAATGAAGTATCTCTCTCAGAGTTGGTGCTGACACCGATGCAGTCTGCACATATTTCATCACATGTCTTTCTTCATTTGCATCAATCGTTTCATCATACCCGGCGCTTTTGGTTTGGCCTTTGGCGTTTGCATGTCCCTTGAGGACCGCATGGTTGGCGTTCTGCATCTTTCCAAGGTTGCATACACATCTGCAGGTTCTACCTGACTGTACGCAGCAATGTCAATTCCACCTTCAAACCTACTCATCTGCCCGCATGCACTTCATGATTCTATTGCTAGCATCGCAGACTATGGCGATTGCGTAGTGTCTTGATGCCCCGCACAACATTGAGATGGCAAGGCTTTCTGTGTATGCCGTGATTGCAAGGACACCAGCGGCAGAGTGCAGAGCAGACTCCGAGATGAGAGTCGGCAGATTGAGTGAAATACTCACAGCTGGTAGTGAATGCTGCTGCCTGGTGCCGGGTTGGTGCAGACGCGTACCGCGGTGCATGCTGGTGCGGATCGCGGACCTGCAGCAAACGTCATTGGCCCGAGCACCTGCCGCTCCCCACATGTAAAAGGTTTCGCCCCACATATGAAAGGTTCCACCCCATATGTGAAAGGTTCCGCTCCATATGTGAAAGGTTCCGCTCCATATGTGAAAGGTTCCGCTCCATATGTGAAAAGTTCCGCTCCACCATAGATGTCCGCGATCTTCAACGCGACGTCAACGCGCAACCGAAATCTGAATACTCGACCACTTCAGAACCTCGACCACTCCAACCACCGCCACCGCAGCTGCCATGGGCTCGAGTCTGCTCGGCAGCATCGACCATCGGCTGCCCAATGAGCTGACCCTCGCCGTCGTCCAGCAACTCGCCAATGATAACCGCACATTATGTACCCTCGCGCAGACCTGTCGCGGGCTCCAGCGGCTCACCGAAGAGCACATCTACAAAAACATCAAGCTGCGATCCGTCAGGGACCTCCAGCGCATCATTTCTGCCTTCGTTGCCCGCCATGAGCGAGTCCGCGCCGTGCACACACTCAAGATCCTGTACCGATGGACCGACCACCTGCAAGTGAGCCTGGAGCGGCGCAAGGCCTTCAACGAGTGCGTTGCCCAGATGGTGAACCTACGCGAATGGCATATCGAGAGCCCATACGACAACTTCAAGTGGGAAAAGGGCGGCCACGAGTGGGTCGAGGGCGACATGGAGCGCTTCAGGCAGGCGTTGGAGAAGGCGTGCGTCGACGGCGCGCAGGAGAAGGAACGCTTCGCGCAGGATCGGAGCCTGTACAGGACCATGCAGCGGACAGTGGGGCTGGCGCAGCTGGAGTCGCTTACGATACACTCGCACGGCGCGCATGCCGACTTTTGGGAGCTGGATGGCTTCCACTGCCTCTTCCGCCATCCTAGTCTGCGCTACCTGCACGTTTCTTGTGTGACGTTTCCAACGACTTTGGAGGTGCTCGGGCCGCACCAGAGGACCACACCGCTCACGACCCTCATCTTCGACGAGTGCAATCTGGAGACCACCAGCCTGCAGCAAATCTTGAGCACACCTGAGAAGCTCAGGCGTCTTACGATCGGAGAGAACGTCTTCAACATCGACCGAAGCGTCGAGTTGTCGCCGAAGCTATCTCCGCACCCCCTTGAGGCACTTCAGGCTCTCGCGCCTGTCGCGCACTCGCTTGAGACGCTGGTCCATCTGGATTCGAAATGGCGGCTCAACCCAGAGAATCACCACATCGCTCGTCAACGCATCACAGGCGACGGCATGCGCCAGTTCCACTCGCTGAAAACGCTCGAGTGCGATACAGGCTCCTTTCTGCATGAGGCGATCGTTATGAACCACGACCTTTGTCCACCCAACCTCGCTACACTGGTCGTGCGGCGCCATTTCCTCGTCGCCGAGAATTTCTTCGACTACCTCCCAGATGTGGGAATCTACGCTACTCTTCCATCGCTCGACACTCTCGAGCTCAAGCAGTCCGCCGCCTCGTTCAACAACGTGTCAACCGCCGAATACATCTGCGAGCCTGACCGCCTGCGCAATCGACATGCGTACGGCTACGCCCTATTCAAGAGCGATATCAACTTCAAAGTCAGTATCGAGCTTGGTCGCGGCTCCTCGCTCATCCCGCCCTACCTGCATGGCGAGCCAGTTCCAGAAGTCCGCTGCTTGTACGACGCCTCCCACGTCGGCTTCAGACGGCGCATCAACAATGACCCTATGGTTCATAACGACCCTCGGTACGAGCCAAAGCACATGTTGAAACCTTTCCATCCCTTCAGTGCGCGGCACATGGAATTCGAGCCGTCTCTGCACGAGCCTACAGAATCGGCCCCCACCTCCACGGACCCCAACCTGCCTGAAACCGACCAGCTCTCCTCCGTCGACATCGCCCGTCTTACAAACGAATGCGCACGCCTTCTCGACCGGATGAAGGAGCGCTTCACGCGCGGCTGGGGCCTGAATCGCGTAGGCGATCCCGACGATCCCGACATCGACTTGCCGCTCTCAGACCTCGACGACGATTTCGAAGGCACCGACGAAGAGACGGACAGCGATTTCGAAGCCATGATTGCTGACTTGCAGAATGACGGCGACGAAGACGCGTTTCTGCAGTTTATTGAGCATATGCAAGAACAGGGCATAGTAATCCAAATGGGCAGTGACGATGAAGAGGACGGAAATGCCGATGATGAAGACTTTGTGGACGCAGAAGAGGAGATCGATACGGATTGGGAGGACGCGGAAGATGATCTGGAGGAACATGACACTGACCATAATTGAGCACTGGTATATTGATCTACATAAGGAAAGTCGACAGCGCACAGTGCGAAGCAATGAGGAATTGATGCTCGTAACGCATTGAAATAAACGACATGCTCGATCATGGCTCGACACCTACTGCCATTCCCACCCATCTTCGCAAGCCCTAGTCATCCGTGTCCATCTCTTCGCCGCAAGACGCTTGTGCAAGATTCTTTAAAGCGCTCAGCGCCTCCTGCCGCGCCTGCTCGTTCGGCCAACACATCTCGATCACAACCTTATCGCCTCTCTGCCTCAGCGCTCTCGGCACCGGCAGATTATTTCCTTCTCCGTCGACGTGGCCATACAGGACAAAGTCCAGGTAGTACTTTTGCACATCCAGGCCCCTCCTAATGCCCTCCGTGATCACCATGTCGACCGCACTCTCCATCCTCTTCCCATCCATATGCCATCCTTCTCTCGACAACAGTCCCCAAAACTCCTCCGGCACACCGTTGTCGATCTCGTCGTCGAGCCAGGGATGCGTATCTAGGTCGAGGTCCTCGCTCAGGTAGGTGCGCACCAGGATTTCCGTCGCTTTATCGTAATCCAATGTCATCTCGCCCGTCAACACCTTGTACAGCATCCCCAACCCCTTCTGCGTAAGCAGCATATGACTCAACTCCCCAATGCCGTTCCCCAGCACCGGATCACTAAACCGCATATCCAGCTTGACCAAGAACAGCTGGAGCACAAGTATCTCCTGATCGCTCCAGATGCTCGCGTCCTGCAGGAACGCCTCCCTGACCGCCGTCGCCGTGCACTCCATAATCCCCCAGAACTTACACAGCACCGCGAACCCCACTGCCGGGACCCTCAACCCCTCCACCGCCAGCCTCGTCAGAATCCCCCGCACAACCCGCTGGCGGTGCAGAACCATCCCCACCCAGCGGAACCCGGGCACGTCGCGCGCCAGCCACGCCCGCCCGTCCATAGGCCGCAGCATCGGGTCCGAGATGCACAGCTCCGGGTACAGGACCCACGCGAAGATGCGCGACGCGACGGGCGCGTGGTATAGCGCGTACTCGTGGATCAGCGACACGGAGTACTTGTTCAGCCGGTAGTGGAATTCCTTGTCGATGGCGTACAGCGCCACGAGTGAGCCGTACGGCACCCGGATGCAGAACTGGAAGAAGAGGTTTGGGTGCCGCAGCAGCGACTTGTAGGCGTTGAAGGGCGCGTGCGGACCGCTGACGGAGCGGTACCCGCTGGAAAGGTTGCTGGACGAGGGCAAGGACGGTGTTGCGGCCGTGGTTGGTGGTTCTGCTTCGATGCCCCACACGCTGGCGGCGACGTTGCGGTGGCGGTGGTGGTGTCGGCGGAGGATGCGCGGCGCGCTGAATTCAGGTACGGATGGCATGGGGTAAGTCGGTGTGGTGGGTGAGAAGTCCGCGGTGCGCTTTTGGCCCTGGGAATAGTCCATGGTGATGTACGGCCGGCAGTGACTTTGTGGTTGGGATTGCTGTTTGCTGATATTCGGAGCGAGGGGATTGTGGGAAGAGTGTGTGTCGAACTTGTGGAGAGTCAGACAAGTGCTAGTCGAGGAGGTTAGGCAGCAAGCGGGGCAGCAGGTGAAAGAGGCTCTCGTCGTACCATAGTAAGCAGATGCTATGCTCACTCGGTTCATACACAGACCCGTTACATAGCTTTGATATGTTCACGCGGGCTCGAAGTTCCCCCGATATTCTCCACCTTCGACAAAGTCCCACTGGTAGCCTGTAGGGTATCCTAGCATAGCGAAGCCCGACAGCTTAATGTCATGTTTCGCTTTGCGCGGACTCTTGATGTCAATTTTGTCTTCGTCACCGGAACCTAATCTCACAAATCGGCCGTCGGCAAAGTCTTTTAGTTCTTGTGGGATGTAAAAGCCGGGCTTATAAGGGAAATTTTAGCGTTTGCTACCGACTTCATCCAACAGGAGCTATGTGTCTTCTTTTTCAGATCTAGGTCAGGATCAGTAACGCCCAGGCTAAACGTGAGCATTCCCTGTGAGTACGACCGGATGTTTATAAGAAACGCCGTGCTGGTGGCCGGGCTGAGTATGGAGATATTGCATAATATACTGCACCAACTGAACATTTCCTTGGAGGCTTCGACGTGGGAGGGAGTTTGCAAAACTCGGGTTCAACCATCTTCAGTGGAATCGAGGGATCTGGAGATGACCGGTTGGCATAGTGATAGACTGTGATCTAGTCATCTTCATCTGCAACAGCATTTCTCGAGTCTGAACACATAACAGTGAGTGACAGAATGGCTCGATAGCTGGGACGAGCCGAGGCGCCATGGTCTCCGATTGAATCTTGTGACCGTCCGCAAGCTGATCGATTTGAAGCAGCCGCCATCGCCACCGGACGAAGCAGCCATTCCAGGCACAGGTGGGCAGTTCAATTTTTGACGTTATCCAAGCCTTCATCACGGGTTAGACGTCATCGATGGGCAAAGTCGGTCTACGCATGCAGAGTGAGCCTCCGTACAACGATGTTGATGCCGCTGCGGAGCGTCTTTTGGAAGGTCCTCTGTCTTCAGCTTTTTGCTCATCTAGATCGATCAGCAACGTCTATATCTATTGTTATAGAGAAAGTGCTGGATATCAGGGGCAAGTACCGCGTATGTCAATGGCCCAGTGGCCAACGCGGGCAGTGTTTAGGTGCGACGCGGGCCACAAGCGAAGGAGCATGTACACTGCGTCTGTCCTTCGAAACTCGGACACGTACAGTGTCGACTCGCAGCTACTATGAGGGTGGTCGATATTCTTGAAGGCTCCGACGAGCTCTGGGCGTCGCGATTCGTGTACACTGTGGCCAAAGGTGGGCGCAGGATGCAGAACCTCGTAGATGTATGAGACTTTCCACAACGATCTTCACCAATATCGCAATTCGATGATAGCTTTGGGGAACATGATCCGCTGTAATGCTGTGTCTAGTCAGTAGTGACGCGGAGGAGCGTTGTGTTGAAGCCTGTCCACAGGACTTGTCCTCATCAACTATCGCGTCCCGAGGCGCGTTGATGTCATCCCCATGTATCAACTTCCACGTTGCAAGCACACCTGTACATTTGCCAATATCGACGGAGCCATAGTATAGGATCTTTACTTCTAGTGATCTCGAGCAACGCGAACTACATACGGTTTACTTGCTGGATACAACGGTCAGCATTCACCCGCAATTAGACTATGGTTGCTTGTGCGCACAAGGAATACCAGACCGTACCTGACACCTGGCACGTGCTGCGTCACTCATTCAACAGGCACTCGGGAATGATCATAGGGCATCCCTGCTGTTGTTGATGCTGATTATGCTGAATTACTACAATATCGATATTCGCGAACCAGTAGCCTCTCCCGGCCGATGCCCCACTCGACGCTAGCCGCAAATCCGCCGAGAAATCTCTGCACGCTGTATCGCGACCTTGTTCACAGCCAATCTGGGCGATGTTTCTGGATTATTGATCGAGACGCGAGCCATGTTAATATCGGGATTATATTTGTTTTTACAACTCAATCTTTCATCGTTCAGATCAATAAAATCTGGCCTAATGGCCCAATGGCAAGGCGCTTGACTACGATCATTCAGTAATCAAGAGATTCCAGGTTGTGAGTTTTACCCATCATCAATCAGGTTGGCCTGTATTCGAAAACTAACTGAATATTCAGCGACCCCTGGTTAGGTCATAAAATAATCTTTTTGCGCGCAGCCTCAGTTGTAGAGGGGCCTTGAGTTTAGCATGAGTTCTGGTATCTGTCAGAGAACAGTCTTGACGCTGGTTCGACCCTTGGTTAGGTCATTTTTTTTCATTGCACTACCTTTCTTCCTGCCTGTTTGTGCATCTGTGACCACGAAGAGTGCGATAGTGGCAGATTGCCTTCTCACCAGACCTGAATCTAGCCCTGGATTGCCAGAAATGTATGTGGTAAATACGGAGAGCGCATCATCACGAGTCTAAACCTGGCTTGTAGTGCTTTGATACATTGGGTATGTTTCCTTCCCTTCATTCTACCTCATTGCCATCTTTCCAAACCGAATCACTTCACCTTGCTCTCGATCTAAGCCGCGCGTCCGCAGAATATCCCAGCATCCGCTTCGCCTCCATGCAGAGTTATCAGCCCATTTAAAGCCGCTGATTGGCATTCATACTCGTCAGTGCACAACTGGCAGTTCCAGCCCTCCTCGCATCCTTGCGATGACGGTGACAGGTCTCCAATGCTTCATTCTCTTTATCTTCATACCAAAGACGCATAGCTTCAACATAGCCGACATCGCGTGGGAACGAGCAGTGCTTGTCAACAGACACCAGTTTCCCGGCTCCGATTCCCACCGGCTCCTCTTTCTTCTGCTCAAACTCCTCGTCGTGGGGCCTAATGTCATTGTTGGCCGCCTCGATGTTCACCTCGAGGAGTGTGCGGCGACTGCGTCGGGTGCTGATAGTTTCTCGAGAGACTTTTGAGGCTGTGTCATCAAAGCTCAGAGTCGATGGTAACAGAATCTTGCTGGGGCTTGGTGATAGAGTAATGGTAGAAGTTTGTCGATCCTGTGTGTTTGTCGCTTCAACTGAAAGCGAGGGCGAAGGTGACGGCGGGTTCATGCGCAACGGGTGTATGCCGGTGTCAAGACCACGGCGGAGGCTTCCAGTGAGGCTGACTGAGGGTGGCTTGGGAATTGTGTACTCGTGTCGCGACGGCGTAACGGACTGAATGTGATGACTGGAGGTATTTCCTGAGGGCCTCCGAGCCGAATTCACATCATTATGCGAACTGAAGATGTCATCCACCGCATCGTCTTCGTTCACGCGCTCTGATATCCAGCCACCGAAAGTCGATACTGTGGCAATACTTAAAGGCGAAATGGGCGGTACGCGAGACGGGGAATTGAAGATATCTGCTCGATCTAGCCTATAGGGCGAGGGTGCAGTAGTTCTGCTACTGTCACTATTCCGTCGCGACTGGGTCGCTGAAGTTCGTTCTCTCCTGGGCGTGACCGATGTAGACAGGACTGGCACGTTGCTAACACCCCATTCCTCCACAGGCTTCGAGAAGCTCGATAAAGCGCGAATGATACCGTTGCGGTGCTTCGTTGGCGTTGGCGACGCTTCAGAACGTGCGTGCGACATTGCTGATATTTTTCGAGAGTCACGTATTGGGATGGAGGGTGGAAGTAGGTATAAATAATATTTATAACAGCGATTGCAGGGTGAAAGTCTTGACGAAAGAAGCGAAAGGCAACTTTTGGCGATTCATCTTCACTTTCACCTCTATGGCTTAGCGAGCTACCTTGACCAGCGGGCCCTTGAGGCCATCACGAATGTGGTGTATCGACCCTATCACGAGTGCGATTACAACACATGATTGGCGCTCCAGAAACGCCTTGTGTCCCTTGTGTAGGCTGCCGCTCGCTTTCGTTTCAAGGCTCGCAAAAAAAAGAGATTGTATGGTCATGTATGAGCATGTATTCCTGAGATCCCTAGCTAAGCCACAGTCAAGGAGACGCACGAAAAACAGTAACCAGGCTTTGCTAGAATGTCACTCGGGATGTGATCTTACTGTCATTAGTCACAAATGATGTCACATACCAAATGCATTTCTAGTCTTTAAATATAGCATAAAATCACTCAAGACAGTCATCGCTCCTCGCAGGGCTCGTAAGATAAACTTTCATGGTCCTCAACCTCGATTTTATATGCTCCACCTTTAGTCGCGAGCCACCCGCCTTTTCTCTGCCTCTGCACGCTTGTTGAGACTCTATTGGCGGACGTCGGTACAATACACTACGATTCACTGCTGGTACTCTTCGACTCAACGATCTCTGGAGTCGCTGCGGGCGGGTGATACTCTCTAGTTGCTGACGACATGAACGTTGTAGTGAAAGAGGGCGTCGAATTACTATCAAAAATCTTGTGAGGCCAATCGAAGTCACTCGGTATGCGGGTAATCCTGGGTGGGTGGGGCGGTGACAAGGAGGACGGAGTCGTGATCACATTTGCAACCTTCTCCCCCAGCTCGATCAACTGATGCCTTATGCGGCCATGCATGCTTAATTTAGCGCGACTGCGTTTTGCTGGAGCTTGACCGGAACTTTCGAAATGAGTTCCTAGTTTGCGCTTCGTCGTGGTGGCACTTGGAGAAGATGAATTCAAGGGAACGCTCGACTCAACATAGGCTGACTCAGAAGGCAACGTATTAGGAGACGCTGCAAATGATTCAGACTGTGAAAAAGACGGCAGTGCACCTCGTGCAGTCGATTTACCTATTCCTGATGTGGTAAGTGGCAAGGGATCGCGACGACCAACCAAAAATATTGGAACTAATCACGCCAGAACTTGGACTACCCTGTGCAGACTCATTCACTATCTCAAGCTCTGAAGTAGAGACTTGGGGGATCGACTCTGTAGTTGGCCTGGACGGGTGAGTCGTCGCCGACGGCGGGGCCAAATCCTCGAGACAGTATACGTTGTCGTGTCTAGATACACGACCAGCAGCCTCATCATCAGCCGCATTATAGATGATTGCTTCGGTGGCGGTGAAGTCGCCAAATAGACCAGCTTCGTATAGCTTAGGCCACGACACAACGTTCTTGTCGATCTGAGCATCGTACAAGACCTCTTCAAGCAATAGCATGCTGCGGCTCTTGCAATACAGCACTGATTTCAGCACACAAAGTTAAAAGCTGGAGTTCACCGTCTGCGTCACTGTTCGGACGACCAGGCCAAACATGATCGCTTACGTTACCATTCTCAGCATGGATGATGGTGTCCGTATGACTCGGATTGTCAAGAGTCGGCATCGCATGAGTTTTGAGTATAGGCACTGCTGTCAGCTCTTTCTAGATGACTTGGGTGACGCCATACAATAGATCTATCTTTGAGGCGTCTCGACTCTGCGATTGCTCCGATACCGCTCATACTTGCAGTGCAGGCCTCGATCGTATTGTTTATGCCACCACGAAAGGTTTCACCACGTTCGACGCACTCAAGGACTGCCCCGTCATTGACCAAAATAGTCCTCTTCCATAAGTCTCCTCCATTACACAGCCCCAATATAGCCCCTCTCTTTTCCCTCTCTTTTCGCAATTTCCTCTACATTCAGTGCCGTTCCGTCTTTAAGCGATTTCTCTAATTCTTCCTTCCTCACGCTGCATTTTGCGCCGTAACTGCACTTGTTTCTGCCGCAATTCGCGTTCCACCAGAAGCTTTCGCCCCAACAAGTGCTTCCAACCAGCTCCAGTACCAGCACACATACGACCAGCCCAGACGTAGCGGCGACTAACTCTAGGCTATCGAGATGCGCTAATGGGAGACAGGTGATGACGATAGCCATGGCGACACGAAAGAGGAGGCGGAAGTGTTTCTTGATGCGCTGATTCGGAATCTTACGATGTGTATGCGTCCATGCGATGATTGCGAGACAAAGGAGAGAGATGCCAAGACCACCGCAGTAATACCATTGCAGACCTATCGAGATGTGATCGTCTGAACGAGGTATGGAGGTTTCAAACAGTGACTCCACCTCGGCGTCCAGACAGTCGTGGGCTCGAACCAGTACTGCGAGTGCACCAGCGCTTAGGACGAAGGACATGATGAACGGCAGGTGGATTGAGAACCAAACCATAGCTTTACACAGTGTCAGCTGAATCTCGATCAATTGTGCCATTTTGGTGTACCTGATCCCACGTGCCGTCGGATAGCATGTGTATGCAGGTTGAAGGAGTCAATCTCGAAGTATATCCAATTGAAAGTGAATGCTTGGACAAGGCCAAGCACAGCCTTGCCGAAAAAAGCATTGACACCCATCGCCGAAGAGCTTTGGTATAAGATGCCCAATACACAAGACCCAAAGACCAAAGTAACAAAAGCGTTCGTTCGCTCGATCCTGTGTTCGATATTAGTCCCTGGAAAAAACTCCAGCCGCTCTTGCCAGCTTGCGGGCAGTTTGCGTTGGAAGCCTCCAGGTCTCTGAAGTGTGATCATCAGATAGCTTCCAAAAAGATCGAACATTATTGCGGTCCAGATGAGACCCTGGCGAACGGGTTCTTCGACGTAGATACTGCCTATCCAAAGAGTTACTGGGATGAGCGCAATGATACCATTGCCGATCATGGACGCGCGGACCATCGGGATCAAGTACGCGTACCAGAACAGGCTCATGATCAGGAACAGCCTCGCAGTAACGTAAAACGCGACCAGTGGCGTATATGTGTGCTCGAACGCGTCCACCATGTTTGTCGTGAAGCCAAGCAAACATGTCAGGATGAACAGTACGCTGCAGCGCCGTAGAACGTCGTCGCTGTCGAACCACGAGATGAGTAAACTGATATCGCTCCAAAATTTCCAGCCCATGATAAATGTGATGACAAAGTGGAGCAGTGATTGCCCATTTGGATGCTCGGCTGCGGTGTCACCCGTAATCGCGATAATACCAACATAGAAAAGGTCGATAAACAGCTCGTAACTAGCGACTTCCTGTGCCTCTCGCGCGCGCCAAAGAAGTCCCTTGTGAAAGTATTGGCGCACAATGGGCTTTTGATAGAAGCGCATTGTCTCGCCGAGCTTCAGGTCAGCGTGCCATGTTTCTTTGTCAAAATTTGAGTCACTAGTCGAGGAGCCATCTTCATCGCTATAATCCCTGGTACGCAGATGCGCAGAATAGCCATACTTCGAGAAATTTGCATCAAGTCGCACAGCGTGCTCGCTGATCATATGGAGTTCAGAGGAAAGGGCGCCAAGTTCGCGGAACACATGTTCGAACTCAGCAGCAAGGTCTGGGTACTCTTCCTTGAGCTGGCGATGCCGCTCTTCATGATGAGAATGAGTATCGCGAAGGGCTTCGATCTTGGTTTCCGCAGGTCAGTCCGAGTGCGTTGCACATACGATAGCGTCTGCGAACATACATGCTCAGGACTCCCATGAACGACCAGATCGAAGTTGTCCTGCTCGTTCAGGCGCAATGTCTGGCCCATCCGGCGAGCCTCATCTGGATTCCCTGCGACGTGCACTTGCCTCCCATCTGGAAGGAGTAGGTGCCTGATCCTTCTTCCAGCACCGTCTAAGTGGTGATGGTGATGATGATGTTGGTGTCCAGGCGTTGTACTAGCCGGTGTCTCGGCGCCATCGATCAGGGTTGCTGGCGTTAAAGCCATAGCAGCGGTCAAAAAAATGATAAGATATGCATGAAGAACGCGGCGGCTCTGCCTATTTGAGGCGAAAAGCACCTGTGTCCTGCGAGGGCTCGGTCATACCCAAATGCCCTCCTGCCGCGACAATGTGGCGTGCCTTATCGGTGTAGATGAGAAGGTGATTGGGCTTGACGCATCGCAAATGATGAATTAGCAGAGGTGAATAAGCACACTAGCTGCGGGGTAAGCGTCGGTGGTGCAGGCGCTAGTTTTACCAATCTCGGTTCTGCTGTTTTCGCTTTTCCACGGAATGCGCGGATTCACCAAATGCGCGCGATCGGCCCTACTAGCCCAAGCAAACATGAGGCTGTAGAGCCATCCACAATTGATGAATATAACGTACTGTGGAAGCTGAGTAGTCTCTGATCGTTGATCAAGTGTGAAGAAAGTGATCAAGTTCCTTCTTCTATCTACGGTGCTGAATGAGCAGAATATATACACCGATACTCATCCAGCTAACGTAGATTATCACCGAGCCGGCCATATCACTAAACTGGCCATTTTCTCTTAGCACGACTAACACAAGTTACTATAACTACAACTACTTACTATTAAATAGTAACCTAGTATACTGTGTGCTTGTATTAGATTTAGAAGATGTTTCTGCACCCTCCTAGCACGTTCGTGCGTTATGTCTAGTCTTGCTACAGTTCCTACAGCGCTAAACAGTTGACTAAGCTCCTAGTTGACTACCTCTACCCTAAGTCTTCTTAGATAGCTAAGCTGCTACACACGCCTTAGCAGCTACCCACGATGCTGCTGGGCCATACTTAAGTGTGCCACCATGCTAAATCTGCTTTCTCTTACGCGATTTTCTCTTAGTTATTACTGCTAATTACTCTTTAAGCTCTTGCACGCAGGCCTTAATAAGGACATTTTTGTGCAGCATCTCTTCAGCCCCTTTTACAAGCTTTAAGAACCCCTCTTATAACGTAGATTATCACCGAGCCGGCCATATCACCGAACCGGCCACTTTCTCTTGGCACAACCACCTTTTACCCCAACACAACATGCCTTAACAACAACAACTTCAGAATACTACTAGAGAAGGCAGAGTTATCCTTGCTATCTAGGCCTTCTATGCTAGCTAATTTTGCAGTATCTACAGTGCTGCTAGAGTGTTGAACGTACCTTATTAGCAGGTCTCTAATTGCCTTTACAATATTATATTTTAACTAGACGTACACACTAATTGCTAGAAACTTACTATACTAGAGGAGCAGACAATTATCTAGTATATACTTAACCTTAATTTGCGAGGATTTGCGCCCCAGCTATGTGAGGTGGCAGATATGGCTGATAAGATACTTAGTGTGCGTGGTGAAGAGCCTGTTGGCAAACTATGGGCTAGCAGGCTTGTGACGCGTTCAGACAAGCTTAAAATGGCCTTTAATTAAGCTAAGGATAGACAGAGGATACTACAGGAAGATCCTAAGATAATTAGCGCGTGGTTTAAGCTAGTAGAGGATACTTAAGTTAAGTATAGCGTTTGCAACAACAACGTGCACAACTTTAATAAAACTAGGTTCTAGATAGGCGTTGCTTTGTCTTTAAAGGTTGTAACAGGCTTAGAGAGACGTGCTCAGCCAGAGCTTGTTCAGCCAGGTGATCGCGAGTGGGTTACCGTTATCCAGAGCATCTGCGCCGCTAGGTATGCAACCCTGCCTTTCATCATCTACAAAGGACGTGTCTACATCTCTGCCTAGTATGAGGAGACAGATATACCCCACGATTAGAAGCTCTTAGTCTCTAAGAATAGTTAGACAAACAACACGCTTAGCCTTAAGTAGTTAAAGCACTTTAACACACATACAAAGACGTGTTAGGTAGGAGTGTATAGGTTGCTTATCTTAGACAGCTATAAGAGCTATCTTAACTAGGAGTTTAAGGACTATTATCTAGAGAACTAAATCCTTACTCTCTATATGCTACCTTACTTATTACACATCCTCTAGCTACTTAACATAGTCTGTTTCTTGCTATTAAAGCGCAAGTACTCCTAATATATTTAAGACTTAGCACACTAACATGTCTTCTATATTAACAAGGAAGGCTTCCTACTAGCCTTTAGGGACGTGTTCCTTAATGTGTTTATAAAGGTTAACTACTAAAAGGCCTTTAAGGTATTAGGGCTTATTCCTACTAATATGTAGGTAGTGTTAGATTGCCTTAAAGTGCAGCTGCATACCCTACTAGCAGTACCTCTACCTAAAACGCTGTGGCAATCTAAGACGCTAAGCAATACACACAAGTTTAGGTCTTAATCTAAGCTTGTAAGCAACTCCTTCTAATAATTACTAAGTGCAGCGCAAGAGGGGTTCTTAAAGCTTGTAAAAGGGGCTAAAGAGATGCTGCACAAAAACGTCCTTATTAAGGCCCGCGTGCGAGAGCTTGAAGAGCAATTAGCAGTAATAACTAAGAGAAAATCGCGTAAGAGAAAGCAGATTCAGCATGGTGGCACACTTGAGTATGGCCCAGCAGCATCGCGGGTAGCTGCTGAGGCGTGTGTAGCAGCTCAGCCATCTAAGAAGACTCAGGGTGGAGGTAGTCAACTAGGAGCTCAGTCAACTGTTTGGCGCTGTGGGAACTGTAGCAAGACTGGACACAACGCACGAACATGCCAGGAGGGTGTAGAAACATCTTCTAAATCTAATGCAAGCACGCAGTATGCTAGGTTACTATTTAATAGTAAGTAGTTGTAGTTGCAGTAACTTGTGTTAGTCGTGCTAAGAGAAAATGGCTGGTTCGGTGATATGGCTGGCTCGGTGATAATCTACGTTACTACACTTAGTAATTGTTAGAAGGAGTTGCTTACAAGCTTAGATTAAGATCTAAACTTGTGTGTATTGCTTAGTGTCTTAGATTGCTAAAGTGTTTTAGGTAGAGGTACTGCTAGTAGGGTATGCAGCTGCACTTTAAGGTAATCTAACACTACCTATATATTAGTAGGAATAAGCCCTAATGCCTTAAAGGCCTTTTAGTAGTTAATCTTTATAAATATATTAAGGAACACGTCCCTAAAGGCTAGTAGGAGGCCTTCCTTATTAATATAGAAGATGTGTTAGCATGCTAAGTCTTAAATATATTAGGAGTACTTATGCTTTAATAGCAGGAAATAGACTATATTAAGTAGCTAGAGGATATATAATAAGTAAGGTAGTATATAGAGAGTAAGGATTTAGTTCTCTAGGTAATAGTCCTTAAACTCCTAGTTAAGATAGCTCTTATAGCTATCTAAGATAAGTAACCTATACACTCC
>NW_022984807.1:292481-315908 GCF_010094145.1 Didymella exigua CBS 183.55
GGATATATTCTCTACACCTATAGGTCTTGTACAAAAGGATACAGAAAAACTACTCTATAATGCTACAGTTCCTTGCTCCTTATATATAAGGGTTTAGTGGCAGTTTGGTGTTAGCTTATGCCATGCGACAAGGGCCATGGTCATGAGTCGCTAGAACAGTATCCTAGTGGTATCGGGTCACTGTTCGTAGAGCGTTGTTACACTACTAGCTTAAACTACGCGCTAATTATCTTAGGATCTTCCTATAGTATCCTCTGTCTATCCTTGGCTTAATTAAAGGCTATTTTAAGCTTGTCTGAACGCGTCACAAGCCTGCTAGCCTATAGTTTGCTAACAGGCTCTTCACCACGCACACTAAGTATCTTATTAGCTATATCTACCACCTTATATAGCTAGGGCGCAAATCCTTAAAAATTAAGGTTAAGTATATACTAGACAATTATCTGCTCCTCTAGTATAGTAAGTTTCTAGTAATTAGTGTGTATATCTAGTTAAAACGTAATATTGCAAAGGTGATTAGAGACCTGCTAATAAGGTATGTTCAACACTCTAGCAGCGCTGCAGATACTGCGAAATTAGCTAGCATAGAAGGCCTAGATAGCAAGGATAACTCTGCCTTCTCTAGTAGTATTCTGAAGTTGTTGTTGTTAAGGCATGTTGTGTTAGGGTAAAAGGTGGTCGTGCCAAGAGAAAGTGGCCAGTTTGGTGATATGGCCGGCTCGGTGATAATCTACGTTATACCTTAATTGGAGCCCTAATCACGGCTCCAAGCTGTACCCGATTCCGCTCACCATGGCGTGGTCAATCGCCAGTGTCTGATCGGTCCAATATCCAGATGCGGATCACGTGACATGCACCCTCACCTCGATCCTTGCTGCGACACGTACTCTATCACCGAGCCGGTCATATCACCGAACCAGTCAAAATCTGCCAAGACTAACACAACTCCACACTTCACAGTATGTCTTAACAACATCACGACTTATTACTTCATCACAAAGGGAGACTGCAGCTTGCTCTCTAGGCCTATAATACTGGACAGTTTTAGAGCCATTGGGCTGCTGTTGCTGCGTTTAACGTTAACTAGCGCAGGCTCTCTAAACGCGCCAACAATACTCTATTTTAACTCAACGTAAGCGCAAACTGCTAGAAGATTACTGCAACTAAAGAGCAGACAATTGTCTAATATAACATAGATTATCACCAAGCTAGCTATATCACTAAACTAGCTATTTTATCTTAGCACAACTAACACAAGTTACTATAACTAACGTACTCTATCACCGAGCCGGTCATATCACCGAACCGGTCACTTAAAATCCCACCAAAAAACACAGAAACCATACCCCTGCATCTCAATAACTACTTAATAGAATCTTCTAAAAACTTTAGAATAGAGCTGCATCTATACTAATAAGACTGTTTGAAAGTCTTAGAGTGCTTAGCCCTATATTGCAGATGTTGTTTAGAAGATACTGAAATACAGGGGTAGCTGCAGGCTATCTCAACATCTATACTAGCTATTAGTCTAAGACTTTTAAATAGTTTTATTAGTATAGATACAGCTCTATTCTGAAGTTTTTAGAAGATTTCATTAAGTGGTTATTAAGATGCAGGGGTATGGTTTCTGTGTTTTTGGTGGGATTTTAAGTGACTGGTTTGGTGATATGACCGGCTCGGTGATAGAGTACGTTATAACTACTTACTATTAAATAGTGACCTAGTATACTGCGTGCTTGTATTAGATTTAGAAGATATTTCTGTACCCTCCTAGCACGTTTGTGTGTTGTGTCTACTAGTCTTGCTGCAGTTCCTACAGCGCTGAACAGTTAACTAAGCTCCTAGTTAACTACCTCTACCCTAGGTCTTCTTAGATGGCTGAGCTGCTACAGACGCCTTAGCAGCTACCCACAATGCTGCTAGGCTATACTTAAGTGTGCCACTATGCTAAATCTACTTTCTCTTACACAATTTTCTCTTAGTTATTACTACTAATTAACGTAAAGCACTACCAAGCCGGACACACCAAGATGCTACATAAAAATATGCTTATTAAGGCTTGTGTATAGGAGCTTGAAGAGCAACTAGCAGAGATAACAAAGCGCAAGACTTAGAAAAGAAAGCAGATCCAGCATAGGGGCACAATAGAGTATAGTGAAGCAGCATTATTAGTAGCTAGAAGCGCAGCTGCAGCTCGTACAGTGTCAAAGAAAGCGCGTGGTAGTAGTAGTAGTAGTCAAGAAAGAGCACAGCCAGGTCAATAGCACTGTGGCAACCGTGGGAAGACTGGGCACAACGCTCGTACGTGCCAGAAAGATGCAGAAGAAGAGTCTGCATCTGATGCAAGTGCGTCGTACGCAGGTTCTGCAGCAAGTAGTAAGTAATTGCTTGTCCCGTACATGGTGTTCACAATGCCAAGAAAAAGTGTCCAGCTCAGTGGTGTGTCTGGCTCGGTGGTGCTTTACGTTAGATTAGAAATAGGATTAGTGAGACAGGGCTGCCTTGTAGAATTCCTGCTTTAATGCTGCTAAAGCATTCTATTTCTCCATTAAAGGATAGTCTTAGCTAGTGCTTAGATAGGAATAATTAAACCTATACTATTAAATTGCAAGGCAGTTGTTGTTGTTGCAATATAGCAAGTAGCTAGTTTAGAGCAACGTGGTTAAAGGCACCTTTAATATCTAGGAATACTGTAGATATTGTGTGCTTTAGTTTTCTTTGCTCTTAGACCTAGTTCAGCAGCAATATAGATATGTCTATTGCAGATTTCTGTACTCTCCCTCTAAGTTATGAGGGGTGAAGAAGAGCTGTTGTTTCTGCAAGAGTTCTAAGGCGTTTTGCTACTACTCTTTCTGCAACCTTGCCTAGGCAGCTAAGCAAGGCAATTACTCTATAGGCTTTAGGTGCAGCGTAATTAGGCTTGTTTAGCCTTTTTAGGATAATTCCTGTTATTTTCTTCTATTCCTGTAGGTAGTATCTGTAGTTAAACAGAGTAGAGAAAACAAAGAAGAAAAGTTCTGTCTGTGCTTTATATGCTGCAGTAATATTCTCTTGTGTTAGGGCGTCTAGTCCTGGAGAGCTGCTTTAGATTTGTGCTAAGCAAGCGTATTCTAGCTCTTCTATAGTAAGATTAGGCTATTCCTAGTTGCTTAGTTAGTAGTTGTTCTACTCTATAGGCCTAGAAGCAGGAGGGCTAGGGAAGAGAGTTTCTCTTAGTGCTGAGCATTTGCCTTGAAAAGATTCCTCTATTCCTCTTAGGCCATAAATAACGCTTTCTATAGAATGTGCAGACTTGCAAACAGCAACAGAGGCCTCCCTCCTAGCGCTGTAAGACAGCTATATATAGCATGCGATTCTAGCATCGCAAATTATGGTTGCCAGGTCTTCTAGAAACAACAAGCAGGAATAACAAAGCAGCTCTAAGGATTGCAGAATCTTGCCTAAAGGAAAATCCTAGGAACCTTTAGGACCTCTCCTATAGCACCACAGGAGACAGAAGCAGCACTTCCTCCCCCTGCTATAACACTAAATACTGCTCTAAGAAAGTATGCCTTTAGAGCTAGGAAGCTACCTAAAGACTACCCTATTTACATTGTGTTGCAGCCAAAATAGAGGCAAAATGTACATACATTTGCACCCCTAAATTGGCTAGTAAATAGGCATGATATGTGCTGCGACACACCCCCTCACGTCTAACCAGGAGCACATAATTAGAGGTAACACAACGTAGTAGAATGCCTAATGTGCTAAGTAATAGATAAATCCTTCTTTGTGATGCTCTATTGCTGCAGATAGCACGCCAATAGAGCAGGTACTATGCCAAGACCCTCAGCTATGGTCACCCATAGAACATGAAAATCTATTCAACCTCTGCTTGCGCAGTTTCAGCGTCTAGGCTTATAACTGTTGCAGCTAAAATAGAGGCAAAATGTACATACTTTTGCACCCCTGAATTGGCCGGTAAATAGGCATAATATCTGCTGCGACATCAATTAATCAAGACAAGACTAACAATGCCTCTTCTCCTAGACACAATTAGGGGAATCCAAGCTACACTAGATTTTATTTAAGAGACTAGAGTAGGCACACACAAGTAGTAACGTACCCCACGGGCGAGTCGGAGACACGGGTGAGTTAGACACTTTTGCCAAGACCCTACCAAAACACCCTTACGACACTAATGCCTCTCCACAAAAGCCAGTTAGACGCGTTAAAAGACGCTTAGATACAGCTTGCGCTTCAAGCTCTTAAACAAGACGCGACTCTCTCTCTACAGCGCGCTGCAGCTATCTATAGAGCTCCCCTACAGACACTAAGCAAGTAACGCGCTGGACTACCTTTACAAGTTAATTCTATGCCCAAGTTACAGAGCCTAACTAATACTAAGGAGCAGGTGATTGTTAATCATATACTTAAGCTAGACCTGCAAGGATTTTCCCCTTAGCTAGCAGCAGTGGCTGATATGGCCAATTCTTTGCGCGCTAAGCGCAGTCTAGGCCATGTTAGCCTAAACTAGCCTAGTATGTTTATTAAGCGCTAACTAGAGCTTAAAGTAAAGTTTAATTGCAAGTATAACTACAAGAGAGCCCTCTGCAAGGATCCTAAGATAATCTAGGGCTGGTTTAGCCTAGTAGCTAATGTTAAAGCTAAGTATAGCATCTAGGATAACAACACATACAACTTTAATAAGACAGGCTTTATAATAGGCTACATATCTACTAGAGCAGTTGTTACAGCTTTAAAGAGAGAAGGACAACTAAAGTAGGTCAAGCTAGGTAATTAGGAGTAGATAATAGTTATTAAGGGCATTAATACTAAAGAGTAGGCTATTCTGCCCTTTATTATCTTCTAGTGCTATAACTACCTCTTAAACTAGCACAAAGAGGATAATCTACCCTGTAATTAGGTTATTAGGGTCTCTAAGAATAGCTAGACTACTAATAAACTTAGTCTTAACTAGTTAAAGTACTTTAACACGTATACAAAGAAGTGTACTGCTAGTAGCTACTATGTACTAGTTATTAATACTTATAACGTACCTCACGGGCGAGTGGCCGGCCCGGGCGAGTGTCCGGATTTTGCCAAGACCACACCAAACTTCAACTTGTCTTGCATATTACAGCAAGTTACTGCAAGTTACTGTAACTTACAGTATACAGCACTAATCTACAGTATCTTGCGCATCTTTTATGCACGTTCGCGCGTTGTGCCCTGCCTTACTACACCTGCTACAGCGTCGTAAAGACTGAGTGCCTGGTTCAACGCGCCTCTTCTTGCTTGCCTTCTTCCCATCATCACGGGCTTCAAACTCCTTTAGGGTAGTTAAGCGCACTCCTTCACTAACAGTAAGAGTCCCCTCCCTCTAGATCCGCTTCCTCTTGTGTGATTTACAGCGTGTGGCGGCCTCATTAGCAGCTTGAAGCTCTGCGACCTAGTTGCGCACTAAAACTAGTAAATGCGCCATCATCTCTGCGCCCTTAGTGAGCTGATTAAGAGCATCAACCATTAAAGTTAGAGAGCTATTGCCATGTTGTTAAATCCTCTCTTTAATAAGCTTTGATTGCGACCTAAATTCTAGGGTGTTCTGTGGGGTTTGAGAGTGCCACGTACTCTCATCCACAGTAGGTAGTGGTGGAGTACACAGGCGCACTTCAAGCTTTAATATTACAGCCTCTAGATTAAAGGGGACTAAGCCAGCACCTCTAAATCCTCCCTAGATATTGCTCCTAGTAATAGAGGCATTAAAAGCTCCTTTAAAGCACAGTAAAAACTCAAGTTTTGTGATGCGAGTAATCTTGTTGCGCATTAGCAGCTCAGCTTGGCGACCATAGGCCTTCTTCATTGGGGCAAAACAACCCACGTCAAGCAGCTGCAACAGGTGCGATGAGTGTGGAGGCATACACAAGGTAACAATCTTGTGTTCTTCACAGTACTAGTAGAACTCAACTAAATTGTGGCTCTCATAGCCGTCCAGAATGAGCAGCCAATGGCTGCCAACAGTGCGCTCCTTTGTGTGCTTATTAAAGTGCTTCAGCCACTTAATACCAAGCTTGTTATTAGTCCAGCCGTTCTTAGAGACAGTGATAACCCAGTTGTGAGGTAAAGACAGCTCCTTGTACCAGGCAGAGAGGTGGTGCTTGCCTTAGAAGATAACAAAGGGTGGGATACTCTATCCTGACGCGTTGATACCCTGGATAATGCTGGTCCACTCTCAGTCGCCCTGCTGTACTGTCTTTGGTCTTCCACGACGCTCTGAGCCTGTAACAACAGCTCCTGTTGATATAACACCTATCATGAACCTAGACTCGTCAAAATTGTAGGTGTCTTCATCTAGGATACCATACTTGGCTTTGGTATTCTCCACCAGGCGGAACTAGCCCTAGATCACCTCAGGATCCTCGCAGAGGGCTCTCTTGTAGTCGTACTTTCGATTAAACTTGACTATGAGCTCTGGGCGACGCTTGACGAACGTGCTAGCCCAGTTCTTGCCAACAGGAGGCTGGTGGCGCTCAGTGAGTAGAGAGTTGGCCATATCCTCCACATCAGTAAGCCGGGGTGGGTATCCTCGCTCGTCCAGCTTCAGAACATGCTGCACAATCACCTCCTCTTCAGTGCTTGTCAGCTTCATTGAGTTGACCTTACAATCGCGTCTTGAGAGCGTTCCAGCACGTCGTCGTCTTAGCGTTCTTTCTGACACCTTGTAGATTGTTGCAGCGCGTGGAATAGTAAGAGTCGCGTCTTGTTTAAGAGCCTGGATTGCAAGCTGTATATCTGGTTCCTTTGAGACGCTTTGAGCCTTTTTGCGTTGAGACATCGCGGGTTGTATGAAGTTTGGTGTGGTCTTGGCAAAATCCGGACACTCGCCCGGGCCGGCCACTCGCCCGTGAGGTACGTTAAGAGCTATAGCTTACTAGATTTCTAGGAATACTATATAGATAATAAGATTATTACTGTATATATGCCTCTGCACTTATTACAACTCCTACAGCTACTTAATAAAGGCTATTTTGCCCCTCTAAAGAAGGCGTATAGGCGCTAAGCTAAAGACCTTATACATAACTAGATTAACTTTATTATAAAGCTTAAGTTCCTACTTTACTTTAAAGTAGCCTATAATACTATATTTACATTAAGTAATATCTAAGGAGGGTTCTAAGGCACTATACTAGTCCCCTTTAACCTAGAATAGGTTATAATAGGGCTTAATATAAAGCTGCGTACTCTATTACTACAACTCCCTAATAATAATAAGCCCTAGTAGTTGTAAACCTATAGCAATACCCTAGAACTTTAGTTGCAATTAACTCTAATTTAAGAGAAGTATAAGAAGTAGTAGGGTAGCTTACCTAATTCTATGCTGAGCGCGCTTAAGCACTACGCAAAGGGGGGAGCAATTCTATTACATAAGCTAGTTTTAGCGCAACAGGAGAACGCTAAGCTTTACACAGCTCTAGTAGCTGCCACAGAACGTAAATTGCGCAAAAGAAAGCAAATCTAGAATAAAGGGACCCTTATAGTTAAGTAAGGGCAGCAGATAGCAGCCCTAAAGGAGTTTAGGGCATGTAGTGATAGAAAGAAGTTAAAGAAGTAGGTGCACGCTAAAGTGGGGTAAGCCCTCCTAACAACACTGTAGACAGTGCAATTAGACTAGGCACAACGCGCGAATTTGTGAGAATAATGCAGAAGTAGTCTCTAAATAATACTCTAAGCTGTACTGCACCTTGCAGCGCTAGAGTGTGGTGTTTTAGGCCATAATAGGGTGAGGTTTAGTAGGGTCTTGGCAAAAGTGTCCGACTCGCCCGTGTGTGTAACGACTATGCACGAACACGACACGTGGCATAGCGCTCATAGCAGCTAGAGGCAAAGCTAGCTGGCTAGCACTATTATTGTCTATATATATTATACTACGCAACGAATACTTGCTTAAGTATTCTTGTGCTTACCTTTTGGTATAGGCAGAGAAGTCACGTAGTATTGATTTCATGGGCAGGGCGCCTACTCTGTTACAGTGTGTCCGACTCGCCCGTGGGGTACGTTACCTACAGTAAAAAACAGAAAACTAATTTCCTATGTTTACTACTAGAGCACAGGCTCTCTCTATATGTCTAAGAATCTATATATACTATTCCCTTACACAGAATAACTTGTAAATTACTAGAGCAGCCCTACTGCTCTCGTCCTAAATAGGCTTAGACTCACACAGGACGTTAAACCAATCAATCAATCAATCAATCAATCAATCAATCAATCAATCAATCAATCAATCAATTACCCCTATCACGTGTTACGATACCCTACCTATACATACAAATCACATGACTATATCCTACCCAACCCTACCTTACCTGTAAAGCCTCAGCTCCGGCCACTGAGACAAGCAAACCAAAAGGTAACATGGCTCACACTGATGGTGAGCATATGCCGGAACAGTAGTAATATTGTAAGACACACCTTGGTGTCATGGGTCAGAGGTGGCATTGCCACATGCCCAGCCTGACAAAATTTGCTAGCATAACGTGCTTTACAAGCAGGTGACGCGTACAAGCAAGTGACGGACCCCACCAACTATGCGCACCTCTACACGTGTATATCTCAACCACCTTGTAGAGTAATATATAGATATTGATAATGTAGATTAAGCAGTATCTAAAGTATCTTTCTTACACGTACGCAAGTTATGCCCAGTCTCTATGCACCTCTTACAGCGCGCAAGAGCCTAGCGGCTAACACCTGATCGCCCTCCTCCTTGACGCTCTTCACGAATATCATAGCCCCCATATGTGCTGAAGGTGACTTTTAAACACGCCGAAGAAATCTAGTACCGCCGACTTACTTTGTTGATGTTGACTTTGATCGGATGGATGGAAGATACTGCGGAAGACTGGGAGTCCCTATCTGCTGCATCAGATTGCGCATAGCATACATGAGAAACGGGTTTTATTGAGGCTCGACTGCGTTGACAAGGAGGATTATGCGATCAATGTCTGAGTGAACAACAGGACTACGTTCAGAAAACAACCAAGCTATAGCGTCTTCACGGCTCGAACTTCGCATGCCAGGCAGTTCGCATGCTCCATACATCAGAGCGACAAAAAGACCTCGTTACGCCTTGGTAATTTATAGAAAAAATTGTGGTGGAGGCAATGGATAGCCTTGTATGATCTGCAAAAACTCAGGCGGATATGGGACGCGATGATACCAACCGATATACAGTCCCGCTTTATCCATACCTATCCGCGTACCATCAGGCAAATAAGCCTGTATGGGACCTATCTCAGGGGAAAGAAATGTGCTGTCGACCTGCGCAATCCCGTTCGAATACAACGTCCAATTGAAGGCCTTATCCACCACAGTACCCGAATCGATTACCTGAGATGCTGTAAACTCCGCTAGAGTACCAGTTGTAGGCCTCGTCACGGAAACTGGTCCAAGGCTTGAAATTGTTGTCGAAGCAAGCAGATTGGCTTCTTCTATAACTGAAAGTGCTGATAGTGGTGTTAGGGCTGGTAGTGCTGGTAGTGATGTTAGGGCTGGTAGTGTTGGTAGTGCTGGTAGTGTTGGTAGTGCTGGTAGTGCTGGTAGTGCTGGTAGTGCTGGTAGTGCTGGTAGTGCTGGTAGGGCTGCTATAGATGCTGTCGGAGTAGGCAGACCATGAGGCCCCAAACCCTCGGTGAAATCCCACCCTGGTACCTTTGTATCTAATGCTGAGAACGATGATTCTGGGTTGAGAGGTTGGTAACGTGCAGTCGATAGAGTCGGCGACGGAACCGCCGTTACTATCACTCCGCCGAGATTGCTCGAAGTTGGCTGAACTAGGGATGGTGCCATTATTGGCGATGAAGCCCGCACGGGAGGTAGACCTGCGATCGAAAACACGCCCGAAAAAGGTGAAGAAAGCAATGGGGCCGCTTCCAGCAAAGGAAGTGACGGTAATCCGTTCATCAGAACATTGCTCAGCGAGGTAGATGAGATGAGAGTTGGCGAGGGGGTGACGGATGCCAGTGAACCAAGAACCACAGGACTCGATGGCGTCGGGAGTGTTGTAAACGTCACCGGTAGTACGACGGAAGGGACTGCCAAAGTAGGTGATACCGACTGGCCGAGGAGACCAGGAGGAAACGTCGTGGATTGAGTGGCCGTCATAAAAGCCACAATTGGAGAAGCTGCCGGTGAACCACTGCTCAGTGGAAGAATCGATGCAGGTTGCACCGACGATGGAGAAGGGCTATGTAAAACTAGCCCATTTAATGAGCCCTGTGAGATCAGAAGAGGTAAATTGGACACCTGAGCGAGCGGCAACGGGTCTGGCGAGATGGGTAACGACAACGTCGCTGTTGGCTGCATTGCAGAAACTTTTGCCGAAGCAGAAGTAAGCGAGGTGGTGGGAGCTACGTCGGCTGTAGGATGGATCGAGGATGCGCTGGGTGAAATTGCGACGAGTGCTGATAGGAAGACGGCTAAGGATGGCAGCGAACCGGTCCCACCCAATTGCGGTGCGACTACAACGGGTAGAAGTGCTGCCGATGGACTGACTGTTGAAGGTTGAGATACAAAAGTGGCCGAGGCAGACACGGACGCAAGTGATGCAACCAACGTCAAGATTGCCGACGCCGAAGATTGTAGCAGAGGTGTTGATGTGGGCAGTATTGCGATAGGTACGAATGATGACGATCCTGCTGGGGAACTGTTGCCGCCAAAATTGGAGTTAAAGAAGACTGCGGACCGCACGTTTCCACCACACGATTGTGAACTACTTCCACTACACGGTACCTGACATAATGAATCTAAGGAAAGACCTTGGGAGAAGGTGAAGGAATTGCCGCATCTACACGTTGATCCAGCCGATATACCCGCATACTGATAGCTGGAGCAGTACTGAGTACATGCAGCCCAGGTCATACCGGTGGTAGATGTGTAAGAAATGCCGTTGAGAAGAAATCTTGGAGTAGTAATCGGTAACACTAGACTGGATGGTTGCGAATCGGTAAAGCAACCCAGATACGAGAACCCAGGGACGGATGAGTTGCTTGGTGTCTATGAGATCATTAGTCCGCGTCAACTGTTGTGCAATAGAGCTTGAGTCTGAACAACGATTCAGTGTCTAGCCGTAGAGGCTTTCATGTCGTTGCTCTCGCTGACATACCATAGGGATTGCTCTTACCATCTCCTGGACAAGACCCCCCATTTGACTCCTAATTATCACGCCTTCAAGACGTCTTATGCGGTAGGACACGTCGCGGTTCGCGGGTAGGCATTTTACAGGCTGCAAGAGCCAGTGAAAGCAAATATATGAAGCGAGTAGTACTGAGCCCAGCTTGCTTAGTGAAGAGTGCCGGAATGGACCTAGGAACATCATAGCGTCGTTGAAACTTGGAGCACATGCGATTGTGGATGTGTAAGTATTTGAAGTTCTTCTGAAGACTGAAGCGCCAGAATTGGGTTCCGGCGTAATGTCGCAATGCGCTTAGGAATGTAAGATCACAACATCGTGATCAGGGAATGGATTGCGCATTAACTTGTACATCAGCGCTAAACCCAAGTACCGGTACCGTATCCGTGCACCCAATGCACGGAGTCAACCGATGCACGATCCGAGTCTGCACGGCCACCGTAAAAGTGAGGCTGTAGAGCCACATACAATAGCTATTATCGTGGGAGCTTTTGGTGCTTTAATCTATAGACCTATGCAACAAAGTTTCTCATACAAAATTACTAATATTTAGTGGCAGTGCGGCCGATGCGTGTGGTGATAGTTGGGCGTGGTAGAGGTGGCGTCACAGGCTTGGGGTGACTACAAGCACCCACAGCACGACGCACATTCTTCTGTTTAACTGCAGAAGCTTTTGAGGACGTGCAATTGCCTCTTTGGGATAATTTAAGAGCTTTTTTAGTGTTGCGGGCCTCCTTATCCTTGCGTCTTTGCTCTTTGGGAGCATCGATGGCTGCTCGCTCCTTTGCCTTAGCCTGGTTTCTCGCTGACTTCTTCTCTGCCCGCTGCTCATGCTTCTCTTCTGCTATCTTTTCATTGTAGAGTTTATTAGCAGCAGCTTGCTCCTTTGTCTCCGCCTTTTTTAGCTCCTCCTCTTGCCTCTTGTGGTCTGCAACAGCCATGCGAGCGCGCGCCTCCCAGAGGGACTAAGGGAACTACATTATTGCACCTTCATAATACTCTAAGTGTTGTTGCAGGTCTTACTACCTATTTAGTTGCTTCTTATGCTTCCTGTTTTAGTATAACATACCTCACGGGCGAGCCGCTCAGTCGATCTTACTAGTAAAAATCAACAATGTAAGGCTTCATATGACTAAGTATAATGTTAGGATTTATAGGTGATATACTAGTAGCTGTAAAGGCCTTTAATAGAAGGCTTTTTTTGAACGTGTTCACCTAGGCAGGCTAGAATAGGGCATGGAAGTCACCTTTAGACAGTGGCGCAAGGCTGTATCGACGCAGGCAAGAAGAGAGATATCCGGAATAGGTGTGAATCCGCTACGAGGCATATGGGAGTGCTGGGATGATAAGAACACTAGGATATATTCTCTACACCTATAGGTCTTGTACAAAAGGATACAGAAAAACTACTCTATAATGCTACAGTTCCTTGCTCCTTATATATAAGGGTTTGGTGGCAGTTTAGTGTGAGCTTATGCTATGCGACAAGGGCCATGGTCATAAGTCGCTAGAACCGTATCCTAGTGGTATCAGGTCACTGTTCGTAGAGCGTTGTTACAATAACTTTACATATTAAATATAGCAAGGTTTTATCTTATCCTTAAAATCCTACAAATATAATAGCTAAGGCAAGATTATTAATTCCCTAATTTAGGTTAGACTTAGAGGACCTTTAGCACAAACAATTAGGACACCTTAGGCTAAGAGCGCTTTAAGCTCTTGCTTAAGCAGCACAAAACGTTCAGATTAAAGGCACGAAACGAATAGAGTGTCCTAATTGCTCTACAGCACACGCCAGCCAAGTAATCTCTAGAAGACTAAGGGAAAGATCACCAAAACCTTTTTATTAGATATTATAAGATTTATTCAATATGTCGCAGCAGATATCATGCCTATTTTACCAGCCAGTTCAGGGGTGCAAATGTATGTACATTTTGCCTCTATTTTGGCTGCAACAATATGCCTTTAGGAAGGCTTCATGAAGAATAGGCATTGATTATTAAAGAGGAATACTTAGGCAAGCTTTTTAATCACAATCTCTATACTAAATCTTTAGATAAGATTAGAAGAGTAATTAAAGAATTTAAAGCTAGAGTTTGGAGAAAGTACTAACTGCATATTGTAGAGATCTAACAGGATGACGATACTGCAACACGTCCCTAGAGAGGACGATCACGCTACAAAGAATGGGCAGAAGAGAAGGGGATCACTATACTCACGCCACCACTATACACTCATGAGCCGAATTGTTGCAGCCAAAATAGAGGCAAAATGTACATACATTTGCACCCCTGAATTGGCTGGTAAATAGGCATGATATCTGCTGCGACACACCCCCTCACGTCCAACCAGGACAGCATAATTAGAGGTGACACAACGCAGCAGAATGCCTAATGTGCTGAGTAATAGATGAATCCTTCTTCGCAATGCTCTATTGCTGCAGATAGCACGCCAACAGAGCAGGTACCATGCCAAGACCCTTGGCTGTGGTCACCCATGGAACACGAAAATCCATTCAATCTTTGCTTGCGCAGTTTCAGCGTCCGGGCTCATAACTGTTGCAGCCAAAATAGAGGCAAAATGTACATACATTTGCACCCCTGAATTGGCTGGTAAATAGGCATGATATCTGCTGCGACACGAATAGATCAGCAGAAAGAGCTGGCCAGGAGTTAATCACGAAATCTATCAAGATAAGATTAAGCGCCAACCTACCAGCTAAGTTGTGGCCTAAGATCATGAACGCGGCAGCATATCTTCATAGTATAAGTCTATTCCCTAAACAAAGTCCTTAATTACTAGTTTTATTAGTACTTTAGATAGTACAAACTAGCTCTGATTAGACAAAGGACAGCAGATCTTCGCCTAGACTAGAGTGGCATATACACTTATAGCTGCAGAGCGTATCCCTTAGACAAGGATCGCGCAGCAGGGCGTGATAAATAAGGATTTAAAGTTAATCCGCGTGGGCACATTAGATACTTGATTAACGTAAAGCACCACCGAGCCGGACACACCACCGAGCCGGACACTTTTTCTTGGCACTGCAACTTTTCTACACAACACAATATGCAACAACAACGCAAGCAGATATTAACTTAGTAAGAAGGTAGAATTATTCTTGCGCTTTAAGCCTATACCTTAGGACAATTTAAGAGTGTACAGAGTGCTGCTGCTGCCTTTAAGGTACCTTTCTAGAGGCTCTCTAATTGGCTGAACAAAATCACATTTCAACAAGAAGCACCACCTAACAGCTAGAAGCTCTCTGCAACAGAAGAGCAGATAATTGTATAATACATCCTCAACCTTAATTTGCGTGGATTTGCCCCCTAGCTGTGTAAGGTGGCAGATATTGCAGACAAACTATTGGCTTTATGTGGTAGGACACCTATTAGCAAGAACTAGGCGTAGCAATTTGTGTCGCGTACAAAGGAGCTCAAGATAGCTTTTAATTAAGCAAAGGACTGTTAGAGAATACTCTAGGAAGATCTAGAGGTAATTAGCGCGTGGTTTAAGCTCGTACAGGAGATAAAAGACAAGTATAGGGTCCTAGATAAGGACATCTACAACTTTAATAAGATTAGCTTTTAGATAGGAGTAATTAGCTTAATAAAGGTTGTTACAGGCTTAGAGAGGCGTACGAGGCCAAACCTCATTCAGCCAGGTGATTGGGAGTGGGTTACAGTCATCCAGAGCATCTGCGCTGCTGGGTATGCAACCCCACCTTTCATTATCTACAAAGGGCGTGTCCATATCTCTGCCTGGTATGAGGAGACTAATATCCCGTACGGCTGGAAGCTCTTAGTCTCTGAGAACAGATGGACCAACAATGTGCTTAGTCTTGAGTGGTTGAAGCATTTTAACGCGCATACAAGAGCGCGTTAGAGGGGGTTGTACAGGCTGCTTATCTTGGACAGCCATAAGAGCTACCTTAACCAGGAATTTAAGGACTACTGCTAGGAGAACAGAATCCTTACCCTCTGTATGCCTCCTCACTCATCGCACATACTTCAGCCACTTGATATGGTGTGTGTCTTGCTGTTAAAACTAAGGTACTCCTAACGCGTCTAGGACTTAGCACGCTGACGCGTCTTCCACATTAACAAGGAAGGCTTCCTTCTAGCCTTTAGAGACGCGTTTTTTAACTTGTTCACGTACAAGAACTGTAAAAAGGCCTTTAAGGCATTAGGGCTAGTCCCTATTAACGCGCAGGCAGTCCTTAATTAGCTTGAAGTGTAATTTCATACCCCTCCACTAATACCTCTACCAGAAACACTATGGCAATCTAGAACCCTAAGCAATACCTACGAATTTAGGTCACAATTAAAGCTTGTAAGCGAGCGCTTTGTACAGTCACCAACATCTACTTAGGAGGGGTTCTTAAAGCTTGTTAAAGGAGCTGAAGATTGATTGATTAATTGATTGATTAGTTTAACGTCCTGTGTGAGTCTTAGACTATATGGGACGAGAGCAGTGAGGCTGCTCTAGTAATTTACAAGTTTTTTCTGTATAAGGGAATAGTATATATAGGTTCGTAGACATATAGTGAGAGCCTGTGCTCTAGTTATAGACAAAGAAAATTAGTTGTCTGTTGTTTGCTGTAGGTACCACTTGCGCGTGCCTACTTTAGTTTCTTGAATAAAAGCTAGAGTAGCTTAGATTCCCCTCTTTGTGTCTAGGAGAAGAGGCATTGTTAGCCTTGTCTCCTGTAGGCTGCTCTTTATTTTCTTTCTTGCTTCTCTGTAGTTTCTACAGCTAAGTAGTAGGTGTTAAGGTGTTTGTGTATATCTACAGCTGCATTTAGAGCTTTCTGTTTTTTGTCTATTATATAGGTATGCTTTGTTATATCTATGTCTAATTTTAAGCTAGTAGTATGCGCTTGTAATTTCTCTTCTAGTGTTTTTTAGTATTGTTATCTTGCTTGTTAGCTTTAGCAAGAACCTTGCTGCGTAGGTGCTAGGATTTCTAAGCTTTGCTTTTATAGAGTAGGCTTAAAGTTTCTGTTGCCACTCTTGTCTTGCAATAGCTTTAATCCTAATACCTGTCATTGCAAGGCTTGTAGTATTAGATATTAGTTGCTGTTTTGTAGCTTGTTTTGCTAAGGCGTCTGCTTTTTCGTTTCCTGTGATATCTAGGTGTCCTGGGGTCTAGTGTAGGCTAACTATTGCGCCTTTGCTGTGAATTGCCTTTGCTGCCTTTGTGCAGCAGATTTGCCAAGCTTGTCTAGGGTTATTAGAAGGGGTCTTTAGCCTTAGAATAGCTGCCTAGTTGTCTGCAAAGACTTGGATCTCTTGTCCTGCTGTAGCTGTAGAAGCTGCAAACTCAAAGGCTCTTGTTATGCCTTCTAGCTCTCCATTGTATACAATCTAGCCTTTGCTAATATTATATTTAGTAGAGTAGATCTCCTTAGCCTGCTGTTTATAGTCTAGAGCAGTAACTCCTATTCCTATTCCTGTGCCTTTCTTAATAGAGGAGGCGTCTGTGTAGATAGCAAGTAGGTTGTCTCCTAGTCTCTATAGCATTTGCGTTTTGTGTTGCTCTACTTCTTCTTCTTTAGAGAGTTTAGAGATCTCTGCTGTGTATAATATAGTCTTGTTCCAGGGGCAGAAATAGTAGTCCTGCAGTTCTTCTTCTTCTGTGCTAGGAGTAACGTGAGTGTATAGCGAGTCGGACAGCTAAGCGAGTCGGACACCCTAACAAGCTATTAGGCCTACTATCTGCAATTGCTTAACACCACAACGCAGCAGTGCAATCTATAGTAGATAATATTAATCACTAACGTCTACTATGTCTTTCTTACACGTGCGCAAATTGTGCCCAGTCTCTCTACAGCGCCTACAGTGCCCTTTACCCCTCTTACCTGCACCTGTTCAAACTCTACCCTTACAACTCTCCCCTTTAACCTGCGCCTTAACGTCGCGTTAGGCTATTAAGTCCTCTGCCTCTTCCTTTAACAGATCTCCGCCCTTCTGAATATGCTTTCTTTTCCATGATTTGCGCTCAGAGGCTGCTTTATTTGACGCTTCAAGCTGCAGCACTCGGGCTGCCAATAACGTCTGCCCATGCAGCAGCATTGCCGTGCCTCTCTGCAGCTAATCAACAATCTCAACCATTGGAGTTAGTGACAATCCTTGGTGCTTTTAAATACAATCGCGAAGCAGCGTTAATTAAGCCTCTATCTCACCAGCGTTAGTAGGTGTCTTAGGGTTCCATTAGGGCTCCCCTAAGAGAGGCAGCGTTAGCGTGCGAACCTTAATATCAAGCTTTAATAGTACTACTAATAGGTTACTAGGCACTAAGCTAGTTGCTCTAAAGCTTGACAGGATATTTACCTTTAAAAACGCCTTGTCAAACACCTTTGCAAAGGTTGCAAGAAAGGCTTTCTTGTTAATCTGGCCAATATAGTCTAGTGCCAAGACTCTAATCTCTTTGCTGTACGCCCGCTTTAAGGGGGCAAAACAACCCACATCAAGTGGCTGTAGGATGTGAGATGAGTGCGGAGGCATACACAGGGTAATTATCTTATTCTCCTCGCAGAGATTAGGCTGGCGGAATGGGTATACTCCAACGTCCTTCGTGGGTACCCCCCAAAACTTTGTCAATAATACATGGATTCTAGCAAAATAGGGCTTAAAAGAAATAGAAAAACTACCTCTACATTTCTGTAGTAGAGGGTTTTGTTATAACTATTAAACTGGACAAGCTAGAGGCTAGAAAAGGTTAAAAAAGGGGGGGTACCTAGCAAGCATACCTATTAATAGGTATACTTTGCTAGGTAGTGTTAATAACTTAGCTAATACTAGGCAGAATGAGCTAATTCTTTTTTTATTAGAAGGCGCAATACTAGGCGCTTCTATCAAATAATAGATTATGTAAGCGTATCTCTGCTAGTTAAGAAGCTATAAGCCAAAACGTAAAAAAGCATACCCTACTCATCCGCCAGCCTAGCAGAGATTCTGGAAGGCAAGCGACTTGTGGCTCTCATGGCCGTCAATTATCAGCAGCACGTGGCTACCCACCCTCCGGCCCTGAATCTGCTTAACAAAGTGCCTTAGCCAGGCTACACCAATGTTGTTTGTAGTCTAGCCGTTGTCACTAACCCCAATGCGCCATTAGGGCTTTAAATCAGGGTACTAAGACGCGTTATGGTTCTTTGCTTTAAAGATAAGGTAGGGCGCAATTGCCTAGCCTATCGCGTTGATTGCAGCAATCAACGTCACCCACTCACGGTCTCCCTGCTGGACCCCAATAGGATCTGTGCATCTCTCTAATGCAGTGACTACTTTAACGCGATTTCCAATGCCTATAGTAAAGCCAGTCTTGTTAAAGTTATAGGTATCTTTGTCCTAGATGCTGTACTTGGCCTTAACATTCTGTACTAGGTCAAACCAGGGTCTAATGACCCCTTAGTCGCTGTAAAGGACTCTCTAGCGATCCCTGTGTTGACTCATACGCGATTGGAGTCCAGGTTCGCGTTTAACAAAGTTTGAAGCCCATCGCGGACCGACAGGTCCTGCGTCACGTGCAGCGCGCAGTTGGTTAGCCATAGCTTCAACCCAATAGAGCGTTGGGGCATGCCCTTGCTCGTCAAGCTTCCTAATATACTGCGCAAGCGTCTGCTCTTCTGTCTTAGTCAGAGCTGATAATTTGGGGTGGGTATCGCGTGTTGACTGCTTCCCGGCGCGTTGGTCTTGGAGAGTCGATTTTGGCACTTTGTAGACGTCAGCAGTGCGTCGCACGCTGAGATTTTGGGGATTCTTTGTTGCTTAGAGCGCAAGCTTAACCCTATCTTCTTTTGGGAGCAATTCAAGGTTGGGTGGATGATCCATTGTGGTTTAAAGGTTGGTAGGCTTAACAGCTTGTTAGGGTGTCCGACTTGCTTAGCTGTCCGACTCGCTATACACTCACGTTAGCGTTTTGTATTAATTGTATAATTCGCATAAGCTAAGTAGGTGGGCCTGTTCTTAGCCTTAGGAGAGCAGCTTCTTCCTCTTGTTCTGTGCTAGACTCTAAGTCTTCTCTTTATAACTGTAGAGTAGCTTTTAGAGTCTTAATTACCATATAAATAGGGTGGTCTTTAGGTAGCTTCCTAGCTCTAAAGGCGTACTTTCTTAGAGCAGTATTTAGTCTTATAGCAGGGGGAGGAAGTGCTGCTTCTGTCTCCTGTAGTGCTATAGGAGAGGTCCTAAAGGTTCCTAGGATTTTTCTTAGGGCAAGATTCTGTAGTCCTTAGAGTTGCTTTGTTATTCCTGCTTGTTGTTTCTAGAAGACCTGGCAACCATAATCTGCGATGCTAGAAACGCATGCTAAGTATAGCTGTCTTATAGCGCTAGGAGGGAGGCCTCTATTGCTATTTGCAAGTCTGCACATTCTGTAGAAAGCGTTTCTTGCTTGGCTAATCCTTGTAGCGACGTGTTCTTTAAAGGAGAGTGCATTGTTAAAGTAGATTCCTAGCCACTTTACTGTCTTTTTAGGCTCTATAGTAGACCTGTCTGGCAGGGTAAGTGTAGAGCTAATAGCTTTGTTGCTTGTTGTAAAGTGAATAAGCTCTGTCTTTGCTGCATTAAATTGTATAGCGCAGCTTGCCCCTTTAGTAAATAGGCTTGCTATGTCTCTTTCTAGTATGTGGATATTCTTCTTTAGGCTAGTAGATGATGCTGTAATTGCTAGGTCGTCTAGGTAGGAAAGGGAGTAGTTTGTAATAGATTGAAATAGAGGTCTAATATATATTAGAAATAGGATTAGTAAGACAGGGCTACCTTGTAGAATTCCTGCTTTAATGCTGCTAAAGTCTTCTGTTTCTCTATTAAAGGGTAGTCTTAGCTAGCGCTTAGGTAGGAATAATTAAACCTATAATATTAAGTTATAAGGTAGCTGTAGCTGTTATAATATAGCAAGTATCTAGTTAAGAGCAATGTAGTTAAAGGCACCTTTAATATCTAGAAATACTGTAGATGTAGTGCGCTTTAGTTTTCTTTACTCTTAGACCTAGTTAAGCAGTAGTATAGAAGCATCTATTGCAGATTTCTGTGCTCTTCCTCTAAGTTGTGAGGGGTAAAGAAGAGCTGTTGTTTCTGCAAGAGTTCTAAGGCATTTTACTACTTACTACTCTTTCTACAACCTTGCCTAGGCAGCTAAGTAAAGTAATTACTCTATAGGCTTTATGTGCAGCATAGTTAGGCTTGTTTAGCTTTTTTAGGATAATGCCTGTTGCTTTTTTCTATTCCTGTAGGTAGTATCTATAGTTAAACAGAGCAGAGAAAACTAAGAAGAATATTTCTGTCTATGCTTTATATGCTGCAGTAATGATCTCTTGTGTTAGAGCGTCTGGCCCTGGAGAGCTGCTTTAGATGTGTGCTGAGCAAGCGTATGCTAGCTCTTCTATAGTAAGATTAGGCCATTCCCAGTTGCTTGGTTGGTAGTTGTCCTACTCTATAGGCCTAGAAGCAGGAGGGCTAGGGAAGAGAGTTTCTCTAAGAGCTAAGCATTAGCCTTGAAAAGATTCCTCTATTCCTCTTAGGCCTTAGATAGCAGGTATATTCTAGCTATAAGTAGTTCTAGTATAAGCTATAGCTTTAAAGATTAATTTAGGGTCCTCTCTCTCTAGGAATCAGTTCTAATAGTCGCGTTTAGCTATTTTAACAGCTTGTAGATAGCTATTTCTAGCTATTAGATAGTCTCTTTTCTAGGTGTAGGCACTTGTTAGGCTAATAGCAAGTTCTCTCTGTAGTTGGCGTTGTTTGCTAAGCATGCTTGTCCTAAGTGCTTTTAGGTCTTGATTCCACCAGGGCTTGCTTTTTGCAGTGGTAGAACATTGCGGAATTGCTGCCTTAGCTGCTTTAGTTATAGCTGTAGTGAGCTCTTTGGCTAGTGTTTCTAGCTGCTCTTCTAGGTCCTGGTCTTCTCCTTGGAGAAGTGCTAGAGATCTGCTCGTAGAGTAGTTTCGAGTGCTTGCGTTGCTAAGAGCAGAGCTGTTTGCTATCTCCTTTGCTAGCACTTTGCTAAATAGGTTCTAGTTTGCTTTCTTAGTGTTACACCTAGGAGCAGGTTTGTTAAGTTGCTGTGTTCTAGGTGTCCTTATTGTGAATAAGATGCCTAGGTGGTTAGAGCTAAGTCTACCTAGCGTTTGCTAGTCTTCTATAAGGTTTGCTAGCTGTGTTGTAGCAAAGGTTAGGTCTAGGACACTCTCTCTATTCATGTTAGGCCTAAAGAAAGTGCCTATACTAGGGCTGTTTAGTTGCTCTAGGTCTTGTTCTTCTAGCTAAGTAATAAAACTAGCTTCTCTTAGTGTTATAGTAGCTACTATAGGGTCCCACTATAGGTGGTTAATATTGAAGATGCTAAGCAGGATAGCGGAGGGCAAGATAGAGGTGCTAAGGAGCTTTATCTCTATTGTGGTAATGCCTTGTGTGTCTAGCTAGTTGTAGACATTGTAAATAGAGATAGGTGTTCTAGAGCTCTTAACTGTAATAGCTAGGAAGTTAGGATTAGGACTAGTGTCTGCTAATATAGTGACTTGCGCTTATATAGTGCGTGCAGAGTAGACTAAAACATGTAGTCTTGTGCTGTAGTCTTATAACAAAGGAAGGATTTATATAAAGGAGGGGTGATTTATAGAGCATGTGTCTAAGTAATCTAAAGGAGATTGTCTAGCAGGAATAAGCTAAGGCTCTTATACTATTATAAGGTCTATTACTAGTTCTACTACAAGTTGTAAGGCGCTCTCTATTGCTTGTGCGCTCTTTTTTAGATTTACTTGTAGGATCCTTAAGTTGTCTAGCATTCTAGGTTTGTTTGCGCGTTTAGTGTAGCTTTATAAGCTGCACATTGTGTGCTATCTGCAGTGTGTGCCTCTTTGCAGTTTATGCACATAGGTAGAGTGTGTGCACAGGTATTGCCTTTAGCATTGCACGTATTACACTTGTAGAGTGCTGTAGGGTGCTCCTTTGCACAGATTTTACAGGTAGTGCTATAGATGCACCTGGTCTCTGTGTGGCCGTAGCGCTGGCATTTTTGGCATTGTGTAGAATGATTGATTGATTGATTGATTGATTAGTTTAACGTCCTGTGTGAGTCTAAGACTATATAGGACGAGAGCAGTGAGGCTGCTCTAGTAATTTACAAGTTTTTTCTGTGTAAGGGAATAGTATATATAGGTTCGTAGACATATAGTGAGAGCCTGTGCTCTAGTTATAAATAAAAGAAATTAGTTGTCTATTGTTTGCTATAGGTACTACTTACGTATGCATACTTTAGTTTCTTAAATAAAAGCTAGTATAGCTTAGATTCCCCTATTTGTGTCTAGGAGAAGAGATATTGTAAGTCTTCTCTCCTGTAGGCTGCTCTTTATTTTCTTTCTTTCTTACTTCTTAGTAGTTTCTACTGCTAAGTAGTAGGTGTTAAGGTGTTTATGTATATCTACAGCTGCATTTAGTACTTTCTGTTTTTTGTATATTGTGTAGATATGCTCTGTTATATCTATGTCCTAGCTTTAGCTAGTAGTATGCGCTTGCAATTTTTCTTCTAGTGTTTTTTAGCAGTGTTATCTTGCTTGTTAGTTTTAGCAAGAATCTTGCTGCATAGGTGCTAGGATTTCTAAGCTTTGCTTTTGTGGAGTAGGCTTGGAGTTTCTGTTACTACTCTTGTCTTGTAATAGCTTTAATCCTAATACCTGTTATTGCAAGGCTTGTACTGGTTGCTGTTTTGTAGCTTATTTTGCTAAGGCGTCTGCTTTTTTATTTCCTATAATATCTAGGTGTCCTACGGTCTAGTGTAGGCTAATTGTTGCGCCTTTGCTGTAAATTGCTTTTGCTGCGTTTGTGTAGCAGATTTGCTAAGCTTTTTTAGGGTTATTAGAAGGAGTCTTTAGCCTTAGAATAGCTGCCTAGTTGTCTGCAAAGACTTAGATCTCTTGTGTTGCTATAGCTATAGAAGCTGCAAACTCAAAGGCTCTTGTTATGCCTTCTAGCTCTCCATTGTATACAATCTAGCCTTTGCTAATATTGTATTTAGTAGAGTAGATTTCTTTAGCCTGCTGTTTATAGTCTAGAGCAGTAACTCCTATTTCTATTCCTGTGCCTTTCTTAATAGAAGAGGCGTCTGTATAGATAGCGAGTAGGTTGTCTCCTAGTCTCTGTAGCATTTGCGTTTTGTGTTAGTCTACTTCTTCTTCTTTAGAGAGTTTAGAGATCTCTGCTGTGTATAATATAGTCTTGTTCTAGGGGCAGAAATAGTAGTCCTGCAGTTTTTCTTCTTCT
>NW_022984807.1:316008-317486 GCF_010094145.1 Didymella exigua CBS 183.55
AGGTATCCTTCTCTTTTATAAGGAAAAAATACAAAGTGACTAGAGGAGAGCTTATTTTTGCACAGGCAGAGGTACCTAATCTCTGTCAGCTTTTCAGAGCTGAAAAATAAGGTAAAAAGGCTATCTTAATTTTACTATTCTTGCCTTATACCCTATTCTTACTGGCCTAACTAGTAGACCTCTAGGAGTAGAGAGTAAGGTTAGAAAGCAGAAAACTAAGCAAAGGCTTATTACTGTCTGTTGTGTAGGTAGCTGTTTTATTTAGGTTTTGGTGTTCTTGTAGATAAGATCTTTGATAAGATAAGATTTTCTGATAAGGATGGGTGGTCTGTGCGTTGAAAATTTGAAAATTTGAACAGGAGGGCGGCACTCTTGCACCAGGCAGCGCGAGGCAACCAGGCGCCTAGAGGCTCTAGGAGTTTCAGGGTAGTATATCCCAGTTGAGTTGAGATGGGCGCAGGCAAGAAGAGAGATATCTGGACAATTTGTGTTTTGGTGTTCTATAGGTTTGTAGACATATAGTGAGAGCCTGTGCTCTAGTTATAAACAACAGAAATTAGTTGTCTGTTGTTTGCTATAGGTACTACTTACATATGCCTACTTTAGTTTCTTAAATAAAAGCTAGTATAGCTTAGATTCCCCTATTTGTGTCTAGGAGAAGAGATATTGTAAGTATTCTCTCCTGTAGGCTGCTCTTTATTTTCTTTCTTACTTCTTAGTAGTTTCTACTGCTAAGTTGTAGGTGTTAAGGTTTTTGTGTATATCTATAGCTATATTTAGAGCTTTCTATTTTTTATATATTGTATAGATATGCTTTGTTTTATCTCTGTCCAAGCTTTAGCTAGTAGTATACGCTTGCAATTTCTCTTCTAGTGTTTTTTGGTAGTGTTATCTTGCTTGTTAGTTTTAGCAAGAATCTTGCAGTGTAGGTGCTAGGATTCCTAAGCTTTGCTTTTATAGAGTAGGCTAGCATTTGCTATAGAGAAGGAAGCACAACAGGCTATTAGAAACAGACTATACCTGCTTGGCGCTAGCATTAAAGCAGAAAGATTTATTGTAACACCCCCTTCTACACAATGCCTGTAAAGTGGCTAGGAATCTACTTTGAAAACGCACTCTACTTTAAAGAACACGCAGCTACAAGGATTAGCCAAGCAAGAAACGCTTTCTACAGAATGTGCAGACTTGCAAATAGCAATAGAGGCCTCCATCCTAGCGCTATAAGACAGCTATACTTAGCATGCGTTTCTAGCATTGCAGATTATGGTTGCCAGGTCTTCTAGAAATAACAAGCAGGAATAATAAAGCAACTCTAAGGACTACAGAATCTTGCCCTAAGAAAAATCCTAGGAACCTTTAGGACCTCTCCTATAGCACCACAGGAGACAGAAGCAGCACTTCCTCACCCTGCTATAAGACTAAATACTGCTCTAAGAAAGTACGCCTTTAGAGCTAGGAAGCTACCTAAAGACTACCCT
>NW_022984808.1:0-10046 GCF_010094145.1 Didymella exigua CBS 183.55
TGCTATTGTAATCTCCAAGAAGAGAGGATTAGAATGGTGTGCTTACGAAGCCTGTATCTCCTCTTGTTCTTAAGATATACTGTTCTCTATTTTTAGTAACTAGAAATGTTCTAGACCCTCTGCTTACAAATAGAGTAGCCTACCCTATGAGATGCTGACGTATACGATTACGCATGCACCTACGTAATCTTGCTTGTATATGCAGTAATACTAAGCATAGATAAAGTAGACCCACCTAGAGGAGTCTAGAACGTTCTGCTTAGAAATATAGACAGAGGAGAGGAAGCATAAATACCTCTAGCTCTCCCCCCTCTGTTCGCTCTGTACCTAGCCTAGGAATCTCTACCTAGTATCTAATATAATAACTTGTCTATTATATTACAAAACCCTACCTTACCTCTATTAGGCTATACGCTTCCTATTTAGACAAAGCTAGTCTAGATTTGTCTAGGTCCTTCTAGACTAGGAAGAAAGTAGTCTAGTCCTTCCCCTACTTTCTTTACACCTAAGTTATATATTACCTTTACCCTACCTTACCTCTATTACGTGTTACCCTACCTAAACTAGATAGGTAGGGTATGCTTAGGTACCCTACCCTACCTATACCTACAAATCACATGATTATACCCTACCTAACCCTACCTTACCTATCCGCCAGTCTACCTAGAGGGCAAGCTGTATTGCGGCTTCTTTTAGGGGCTTAGATTTGTGTTGTTGTTAAGGCATTAGGTTGTAAGGTAGAATATTAGTGTGGTCTTGGCGGAGTGATCGGCTCGCACGTATGATCGGCTCGCCCGTGAGGTACGTTATCTACTTCCTTAATATCCTTATTCGTTTCCTTGAACAGCAATATCGGATCTAAGTCAAAGTGCTTGCGCGGCAACGTTGAGCAATTAACACTAACGTACTCCACAAGCGAGTGGCTCACACAAGCGAGTGGCTCACTTTTGCCAAGACTACACCAACACTACAACTACTTTACAACATTACAGCACACAACAACAATATCATGTACTACACAGTATATTGCACTAATCTACAGTACTTTGCGCATCTTTCTTACACGTTGTCCTGTTGTGCCCTGCCTTGCCACACATGCTACAGTGTCTTAATAACTAAGTGCTGCTATTAGCGCCTCCTCTCTTCTTTACCTTCTTCCCATCACTACAGGCCTCAAACTCCTTTAGAGTAGTTAGCCGCACTCCCTTAGCAAAGGTTAATACCCCATCTTGCTATAATTGCTTTCTTTTGTGTGATTTACGGCGTGTGGCAGCCTCATTAGCTACCTGAAGGTTAGCAACCTGGTTGCGCACCAAAACCAGTGAATGCGCCATTAGCTCTGCGCCTTTAGTGAGCTGATTAAGGGCGTCAACCATTGATGTTGGTGAGCTATCAGCGTGTCTCTAGATCCTCTCTCAAATCAGCTTCAATTAAGACCCAAATTCCAGGGTGTTGCTTGGTGTCTTAGACTCCCACGTGCTGTTGTCTACGATAGGTGGCGTTGGCGTGCGTAGCTGTACTTTAAGCTTCAATATCACAGCCTCTAGGTTAAACGGGACTAGGCCAGCGCCTCTGAATCCTCCCTAGATGTTGCTCTTGGTAATTGAAGCATCAAAAGCAGCTTTGAAGCACGGCAAGAACTCAAGTTTGGTGATGCGAGTGATCTTGCTCCGCATCAGCTGCTCGGCTTGGCGGCCATAGGCCTTCTTTAATGGGGAGAAACAACCCACGTCAAGCGGCTGTAGCAGATGGGATGAGTGTGGGGGCATACACAGAGTGATAATCTTGTGCTCCTCACAGTACTGGTGGAATTCGACTGAGTTGTGGCTCTCGTGGCTGTCCAGAACAAGCAGTTAGTAGCTGCCAACAGTGCGCGCCTTTGTGTGCTCATCAAAGTGCTTTAACCACTTAACTCCAAGCTCATTGTTAGTCCAGCCGTTGTTAGAGACACTGATAACCTAGTTGTCAGGTATACTAGGCTCCTTGTACCAGGCTAAGAGGTGGTGCTTGCTAGAGAGGATAATGAAGGGTGGGATAGACCAGCCCTTTGCGCAGATGCCTTGGATAATGCTAGTCCACTCTCGGTCGCCCTGCTGCACTGTCTTTGGTCTCCCTCGACGCTCAGAGCCTGTGACAACAGCACCAGTAGATATAACGCCCATCATAAAGCCAGATTCATCAAAGTTGTGGGTGTCTTCATCTAGGATACCATACTTGGCTTTAGTATTCTCCACAAGCTAGAACCAGTCACCAATGACCTTAGGATCCTCACACAGCGCTCTCTTGTAGTCGTACTTGCGATTGAACTTGACTTTAAGCTCTGGCCGACGTTTAACAAAGTTGGCAGCCCAGTTCTTGCCAACAGGGGTCTGGTGGCGCTCAGCAAGCAGAGAATTGGCCATACCCTCCACATCAGTGAGTTGGGGTGAGAATCCTCGCTCATCCAGCCTCAACACGTGCTGGACAATTACCTCCTCTTCAGTGCTAGTCATCTTAATCATGTTAGGCTTGCAATCGCGTCGTGGAGAGGTTCCAGCAAGTCGGTGACTAAGTGTCCTTTGAGACACGTTGTAGATGGCTGCAGCGCGTCGCTGAGAGAGTGTCGCGTCTTGATAGATAGCCTGAAGAGCAAGCTGTATTCCTGCTTCCTTTGAGGGTTTGATTGTGTTGTTACGTTGAGGCATTGTAGGTAGAGTGAAGTTTGGTGTGGTCTTGGCAAAAGTGAGCCACTCGCTTGTGTGAGCCACTCGCTTGTGGAGTACGTTATGCTTTTTAGTTATTGTTCCGTAGCAGACTTCCTCGCTAAAGTCAAGAGCATCTAGCTGTGCAAGGGTTTCTTCTATAGTCATCGTGGCGTTGAGTTGTGGGGGGTGCAAAGTTGGGACGGAATCGCGATTGCGTGCATTGACTGACAGCGTGCATTGAGTGCACGGACACTGTAATCTACGCTAGGCATCGTAGTTGGACTTAATTAAGGCTCTCTTGATATTCTCAGAGCTTAGAGGTTACGGCGCAATTTCCTGACGAGCGCGCTTCTTAAAGTCTTCAAGGTTGACAATGCTAGCCCCTTTCCCCATCTTTTTCAATCACGTGCGTTAAGCGGAAGCTGATGTACTGAGAGTTTTGTACTGCACGCTGTAGCTGTAGCGGTAGCGGAGGAGAAGGGGGAAAAGGCAGGAAAGATAGGTCTCGAGAAGGCTGCGGCCTGCGTGCAAGCGGGACGCCATGGCAGGCAGCTTAGATAAGGGCAGTACGTTGTTGGCGATCGGGCGCTGTGAAAAACATTTACCCGAATCTCGTCCACAGTTTGGTGTTTAGCGCGCATGAGAGAGCAAGCAGATAGGTCTACCTCTTGTGCAGACGGCGGGTGGGGCAGAAGAACTTGTTTTCAACGTCCTACGGTCGTATGTGGAGAAATAGTGTTGTAAAAGCATGAATAACACTAAACACTGTTATATCGTGTCTAGATGGAAGCGCGAGCGGACCTCCTCCGGAATCAATGACGAAGAACAGGGCAGCAATACTGGCTGAAGTCCCCAGGGCCACCGTCTACTTCTCAAGCGCTGCCAAGGCACAGTACTGAGTAACTCCGAAGTTTCTGGCGTAGCAGACAGCTGAGAGCTTCGGCCGGTCAAATGCAGTGTAACGTGATTTTGAAACCTTAAATTCACCATTTTTCTTAAATGTATACGCACATCAGCATTCCTCAAATGTCTCTCCGTCCCCGCCTATAAATTGCAGTGTCTAGATGCAAAAGAGTTCAATGCAGCTCACTTCCAGCTTTTATCTTATCGTACTCCTCCAAGATCGCTACAGTTAAAACTTTGTACTCGGAAATACCTCTCCTTGATCCCACTGCATCTACCATTAGCATCTTTTCGTTCAATTCGGTTGTCCAGTTAGACTCACATGCTCAGCAATACACCCACCCTCCCACCGAAACCGATCTACAACCTTCCCAAAAGCCGCATTGTCATACTCCAACCAACTCTGAGTACCCTGGAAAGTCGTTCTCAGAGGCGTGATGTTCTGACTTGCCCAAATGGGCGATAAGATACCCCAGGCCGAATCTGATCCGTTTTTGGCGAGGGGGTTGTGGTTCTGTAGGCGTTGTCAGTAGGTGAAAGAAATTGGGAGGTTTTAATGGAATCCAGGGCGTACAATGTAGTCCGAGACGATGTATGTGAATGCTTCGGTGATGTTCTGGGTGTAGATGAAGGCGCGCGCGAATGCGCAGGAGCGCTCCTCGGTCTGCAATGCTGTGGTGGAGAGGTCGCGGATACATGGTGGAGGCTTCACCAGGGCTGTCTGTCGCTCGACCAAGGCTTTACTAATGTCTGCTGGCGCAGCGAGGGTAGCAAGTGGCGCCGCGAGCGCGGTGAGGTAGAGTGTGAAGTGCATTGCGATGGTGTTGCTCTTGTTTGTATTACGGATGTCGTGGGCCTAAGTGGGCGTACACTGTTTCTGTATGCGAGACTGAGACTCTTTATATCAATGCAGAGAGCTGACAGTTCAGTCCGCTTTTATCACGGTTTTAGTCGCGGGTGTATTTCGGTATTACGGCAGGTGCGAAGTACAGCCGCGTTTCGAACGTCGGCAGTTGAAATTGCAGAGCTGTCTGCTGAATTGCTTGCTTGCATAATCGCGCGGTGATCCGAAGTTGCAGTACCGTGGTACAGGCGGAATGAGATGTTGAGCAGTGATTCGACGCAATCCGTAGAACGTACCGAGCACTTTGGGTGGTATTGTTCGGGAAGCCATAGGCTCGATATCAATCTTCGGCCTCTCTCTCTCATGGCCTATTAAGACATGCCTATCTTGCCTTTCACGAACAAGCAAAGTGGCGTGAACGTCGCCCATGGTACCATGATCCCTGGGTCTCCGATCCGGTTATGTTTGGTGCTGACAAACGCCCTGGATAGCAAGAACAGAACTGAAGATCTTCCTGCCGTCTCCTGCATTGCTTTAGCTTGGTATGCAGGTTTCCAGTATATCTCCTTTTCAGTGTGTTTCCTGGACACTCTCGAATTCCGATGCAGCGCCGCAGGTTGCTAGGGGTGTGCAATTAATCCCTCAACGCTGTTGTCCAGTCAGAGATACGAAGGTATCGTATTAACAGCGATCGAAGCAGAGTCGCAAGGCACTAGCCCGCAGATGCAAGGTCCATCTCAATGCGGTACAATGTTGATGTTGTTAGTGATCAAGTCCGGTGGCTGCTTGGTTTGATGGTTTTCGGGCGTGATCGCGCGTCGCGAAATGACGTCCTTGACATGCGTCTAGCGCGTTCTTCCGCGCGCCTGGAGACGATTGCCAATTGCAACCCTACTGGGGATAACATACCCTTCTGTCGCTCTTGTTTATATCTTCTCCTTTTTGCCTAATATTTGAGGGTTCGACACCTGCAAGATGAGTGCTTCTTCGTTCACAAGCGCAAAGTCGGATCCCACACCAGATTCCTCGCCGCCGCCAGCTAAAATGGACGACGACAATGTATCTAAGGACATGCAGGACGAAGAGGCGCGTATGCGAGCACAACGCGAGAAGCAGGACGCGAAACGCGACGCGGATTTGGAGAAAGAGAGGCAGGAGGACATCAAGAGCGGCAAAGACATATTGGACAAGAAGTTTCAGCAGTTGGAGTTTCTGATGAACAAGAGCAAGGTGGGCAGCATAAAAACTTCAGCGGGCGCTTAATTGCTGACTTGGATATTTGCAGCTCTACGCGACGGTGATGCTGCAGCAGATGCAGCGCCAGGAAGACGAAGAAAAGGTCCAAGACGAGAAGACGGACGGCCAGGCCTCGAAACGTGAAAAGGATGCCGAGACAGCGGCTGCAGAGTCACAACGACGCGCAACACGAAGATCGGGCGCGAGTGGCGCATCGATACCCGATTCGAAGGCAGACACCGCGACGAAGACGCGTGGGCGGGGACGCCCGAAGAAGGAGAACTCGAATATCACAGACTACTTCAAAAAGGAAGACCTCAAGAACAAGGTTGAAGACGACGCGGTAGAAGACGATAAGAACAAGGACAATGTCAAGACTGGCAACATCGGCATGCAAGATCTCAAGTCTGCGCGCCAACCGAAGCTCGTCACAGGCGGTACAATGCGATCATACCAGCTAGAGGGGCTGGAGTGGATGTTGTCGCTGTATCAGAATGGCATCAATGGTATCCTGGCCGATGAGATGGGCTTGGGCAAGACAATCCAGACTATCTCCATGCTTGCGCATTTATGGGAGAACAACTCGTTCGGACCCTTCCTGATAGCTGCGCCGCTCAGCACAACGAGCAACTGGGTCGCCGAGTTTAAAAAGTGGACGCCGAGCATACCCGTGCTGCTGTACCATGGCGACAAGAAAGAGCGTGAGAGGCTGCGTAAGACGCATCTCAAGAATCCTGGCACGAAAGACTTCCCAGTCGTTGTCACTAGCTACGAGATCTGCATGAACGACAGGAAATTTTTGACACATTTTGGTTGGCAATTCATCATCATTGACGAAGGTCACCGTATCAAAAACCTAGACTGCCGCCTCATTCGCGAACTTCAGCAATTCCAGTCAGCAAACCGTCTTCTAATCACCGGTACTCCACTACAGAACAACCTGGTCGAGCTGTGGTCTCTGCTCCATTTCCTCCTGCCAACAGTGTTCGACAAGCTGTCAACGTTCGAGAGCTGGTTCGACTTCTCGGGCTTGAAGGACAAGTCGAGTTTCGAGCAGCTCTTATCCGAGGAGAGACAGCAGTATCTGGTCAAGTCACTGCATGCCGTGCTCAAGCCTTTCCTACTACGACGTGTCAAGACCGACGTAGAGTCTCTGATGCCGAAGAAGCGCGAGTATGTTCTCTATGCGCCCTTAACACTGATGCAGCGCGAATTGTACCAAGCGATTCTAGACGGTACGAGCCGGTCATATCTTGAGGAAATGGCTGTTGAGAGACTCAGTGTCGGCCTTACAAGCAGAGCGGGCACATCCCTCAGCATTCGAAGCAATAACAGTCTCAAGCGCAAGGCTATCAGCGGTGCCAACACGCCCAACAAGAGCGCGAAGTCGTCCTGTGCAGGGAAACCTGCGTCGGTGACTTCCACGCGCGGTCGCGGCAGAGCTAAGAGGAACTATGAAGAGCTTAGCGATGACGAGTACTTCGCAAACATCGCCAAAGACGAAGCCACACCAGAGAAGGAGGAAGAGCTCGATCCCGAAGGCGAAGACGAGCGCATCCGCGCCGCAACCTTCGAAATCGCAAAACGTCAACTCCTCCAAAAGAAACTCGGTAATCCCATCATGCAACTGCGCCTATGTTGCAACTCACCCTACAACTTCTTCAACCCCTTCCTCAAAGCCGAAGTCGAGGACGGCGAGACCTTTGCGTCAGACACAGATCCCGATGAGACCCTCGTCTCCACCTCCGGCAAAATGCTACTCCTCGACTCCCTCCTCCCTCCGCTAATCGACGGCGGCCACAAAGTCCTTATTTTCTCTCAATTCACCACAACCCTCGATCTCATCGGGCAGTATCTCACCCTCCGCTCATGGGCACACTCGCGCATTGATGGCAGCGTGGCACAAACAGACCGACAAGCGCAGATCCTCGCCTTCAACAAGTCAAACAGTAAGAACGGGACGAACATATTCATCCTCTCAACGCGCGCAGGTGGCCAGGGTATCAACCTCGCCGCCGCCGATACAGTGATTCTGTTCGACAGCGACTGGAACCCCCAGCAGGATTTGCAGGCCATGGATCGTGCGCATCGCATCGGGCAGACGCGCAACGTCATCGTCTACCGCTTCGCTACGCGCAACACCGTCGAGCAGAAGCTTCTCGAGTCAGCGGAAGCCAAGCGCCGGCTCGAGAAACTCGTCATCCGCAAAGGGGGCGTGCGAAACAACGCAGGCAGGGGCGTCGAGAAAGAACAGGAAGTAGAAGAACTGCAGAAGCTGCTCCGGAGGAGCGACGGCGAGAAATTCGATATCGCCGGGGAGGGTGAGGGGAAGCTCTTCAGTGACGATGATCTCGCTGTCTTGCTTGATCGAAGCGACGATGCGTATGAGAGGGCTGAGAAGGGACTGGATGTGGGTGGTGATGGGCACGCGTTTCAGGCTGTGGAGAAGAGGGAGGAAGGCGCGCTTATGGAGGGCTTGAGAGCTTGAGCAAAGCAGGATACTAGTATTTGCATATCAATATCGAGCATCAGCGTCATACTGCGATCTTCTGAATCTAGTAATTCCAGGTCCCCATCATCTTGCGTCTCGTACACGGTACGACTGCATCTGATTGTAGTCAGAGTAGAATGTCTCTATTTACATCCCGTGTACGAGACTGAACAGCACATGAATGAATATTGAACTCATGTTAGTTTCCGCGCTCACTCGAGTCGGCCATGCAGACCAGTTCCATACAAGATTTCTGCGTGAAGTCTTCTGCTCTTCACACTCCCCTGGCCTCAATTTTCTTGACTTCTTGTTTAAACTCACACAAGGCCTTCGCATTTGCGTTTCCACAACATTGCGGACATTCCCTGCCATGAACGATAAAAAGGTAGTGCAGCGCGAACTTGAGCTCCACCGGGATCATCGCGTCCAGATGAGCCTGCGCCTTCTCACGAGATGCGTCCTTCGGTCTCCATCCCCACAACCCGGTGATAAGGTGAATATGCGTGTCAACGGCGAAACTCTGCCTCTGCAAACATATACTCATCCTGTAGCGGTCAGCACGAGGCGGACCAGAGACACGATCGCGACGATCATCAATAAATCATCATACCACCTAAGATCTCGTCAAGCACATACTCTGGCTCACAGTACGAGAATCTGACACAACGCAGCTGGCTGGTCAGTCCCACCATTCCTTATCTTTGCTGGCAAGTACCACCTCTCTGCCTGGTACAAGGAGGATATCCCACGCAACTAGGCAATTTTAGTTAGCAACAATGGCTGGACAAATAACAAGCTAGGCGTAGAGTGGCTAAAGCACTCTAATGCTCACACAAAGACTCGCGTTGTTAGTGCGCGCTGCCTTTAAGTTTAGTACCGTGCCGGAGCTCGTGCCGCACGGTTCCGCGTTCCGCACGCAGCACCCACCTCACGCACCATAGCAAAATGAGGCTGTAGAAACAGCCACAATAGTAATTATCACGAGGTTTGTTAGTATTATAGTCAATTAATATATGCAATTCATTTGCCAAAAGCACTATTTATATAATGTTGCGGTGCGGCCGCTGCGGGTTGTGTGAGTGCCGCGAGGCGGAGCAGCCGCTGCAGCAACAGCACCACTTCGAGGCTGCGCAGAACGACGCTTTTTGGCTGCAGGTGCCTGAGGTGCTTTTGAAGCTTTGCGCTTGCCTTTGTTAGGCAATTGGCTGGCTTTTTGAGCGTCGCGAGCTTGTTTATCCTTGAGTCTTTGAGCTTTGCGAGCATCGATCGCTACGCGTTCCTCCGCGCACTTGCGGTCACGCACTTCCTTCGCCGCAGCAGCCGCCTCGCGCTTCTGTTCTTTGATCTTGTCGTTGTATAGCTTATTAGCAGCTTTAAGCTCTTTGACATTAGCCTTTTCAAGCTTCTCTGCATGCGCGGTCTCCTTTATAATCTGCTCTCTGTGGCGGGCTTCCTTGAACAATTGAGGCAACCACCACTTCGCGCCACCCCAGTAGTCTAATAATGGCTTAACTAAAGTGAGCGCTTTGCTTTTCTTATCCTGCTTCTTCTTAATTAAAAGCAACTCTGTAAGGCCTTGTACGTTATTGTTAAGCAGCTCATTCTTAATCGTGAGGTGGTGTACCTCGTGGCAGAGAGCTCTTGCTTTATTAGAGTACCTATTGCCCACAACAGAGTCTAACTTCCTTATTATTTTGCGTGCTGTTGTACCTGCCTTGGGCGGCGGAGGGGTGGACGGAGTGGCAGCTCCTTTGGGGAAGCGCTTGAGTACTTTATCGCGATTAAGCGGCTGAAGGCCTGTTGCCTTGAAGGCTTTAAGTATGTTGTCTTTAGTAAATAATTGCAGCCAAGCAGGCCAAAATAATAAGAAGAAGCTGCCTTTCTTCAC